>NW_004955525.1:3311400-3314227 GCF_000276665.1 Chinchilla lanigera | reverse complement strand
CTTGTTTGTAACTCTGTATTGTCTGTATTGTGCTTGTGATATGTTGTAAAATGTTGTATGTCTGTTAATGTTTCCCTCCTTTTATCTTTAAAATAAAAAAAAAAAACAATGTGTTCTTAGAACATTGTATGACCCCTGTAGACCTCAGTAAGTTAGATTGTCATTGTTATCCTCTGAACACTTAGTGTTTGCACTTTTAAAGTATGCTATATGATATTGACATGAATGGCCTAATTTAACCTGACCTGAAAAACTGGTATGTTTTCTTTTCCTTCCCATATATCTGAACTCTCTAAAAGCTCATTGAAAATAGAATGGGTAGCCAAAATTGGCTATTTTGTATATAAGTATTTTGACTTTGACAATTCATTGAGTTGGATAATGTTTGGGGTTTTTTGTGTAATATTAAATGTTCTTCTCACTGTTTGAAAACACACTGTGTGCATGTTCCTAAATTAGAATTCCAAAAATCTTTCTCTGAAATATTCCTACCTCAATGGATTCCAAATTCCTATCTGAAAGACGAGAACATGGGATAAATTATTTATTCTCACATCTTAGAAACAACAAAGAAAAATCCCCATAAAATAGTATTCACACCTGTATACATAACCTGCATATTTAAATCATAAACATATTCCATTTATGTATCACTGAACCATGCATGACCTTTTAATTTAAAGCACAATGTCATCACATTGAAGAAAAGATAAAAATACTGCTAAATAGAGAGCCAAAGTTAGTGTATATAGATCAAAGTCATTTTAAATATGTAAATTATCCAAAAGTGTAGGAGGTTCTATTAATCCACAGGCTTAGTAACTACTCAAGACAAGTCAGCAAAGCAAAATCAACCGACACATAAACAGATTGACTAGGGCAGAATCCTAGCATTTATAGGATTCATTCACACAAGAGATAGATTACAATTATTTAAATGTCATAATCCTATATGGAAAAGTAAAACACAAAGTAAAATACTTTCCAGTGTTAACTTTACAATATTCCTGCTATAGTCATTTTATTGTACATTGTATGTGTCTTTACATATATACATAACATCAATATACTTATATACTGAATAACATGACATCACTATATTATGCAAGAGATAGTGTGTATTTAAAAATGGTCAAAATATTATATTATTAGAAATGTATCTTACTACTCTCGCTATGCAGCCTAATGAAAAAAAATAAATTATCTTTTATTCCGTTTGTCTGCTTTGAATTTTAAATTTTGAACCAATGCATGTGTATGTATACACAAATTTTTCTAGTCCTCCCTTTTACTTGTTTATATCTTAATTTAATTTTGTGATCTTCATGGGAAACGTTTATAAGTTTTAAATACGAAGATCCCATATTTAACCCATGGGAAAGTATGTGGAATTGAATATATTTATGAAGAGCCTTGAATCAATAATATATGTACTGTGAAAGCAAGCACTAGAATCGATTGAAAAAGAAATCTTGTGAATTTCTAACAGTAATAGAAACATTTCAATAAAATTATAAAACACATTTTCAATAAACAGAATTCTCTTTTGTATAAAATGTGTGATAAAATATTTGTGTTTTTGTTTTTCATTTTAAAGAGAAAAGAACAAAAGCAAATTCACAAACAGACATAAACAAAACAATGCAAACACAATAAAAACTATACAGAATTTTGGACAGGATGATAGGAAATTAACAATGGTAGTTTTATTGCATATTGTTATCTTCAAATTTGTTACTAAGATAAACAAATATAGACATGTAAGCTTGATCAAACAGTTAAACATTAACTGCTCCTTTCAATGAAGCAATAGAAATTAGTAGTGTTATATATAAATATATATACATATATATATATATTCATACATATATTCCATTCCTACTTTCTTTCTTTTCTCTCTTCCCTCATCGCAGTAATTCTTTCCTTTTGAGAAGTTTCTTTCCCTTTCACAATATCTATTGGACCTTTCAGATTTTATTTACTCTTTCAGGTTCTTATACTAGGGAGAAAATATGATGTTTAGATGTGAGTCTCACCTATTTCGCTTATGAATATGGTCTCTAGTTACCTCCATTTACATACAAAAACCTCGAGTTTATCTTTGTTTATAGCTGAGTAATACTCCACTTTAAAAAAAAAGTCCACATCTTTTTATCCATTCCTCAGTTGATAGGCATTTGGATTGTTTCCAAGATTTAGCTATTACAAACTGTGCTGCTATAAACATGGTGTACATATATTACTGTGGTATGATGCTTTTCAGTTCTGGAAATATACCATAAAGGGAAATAGCTGGATTGAATGAAATCTCTAATGCTAGTTAACTGAGGAATGTCCACACTGATTTCCACAGTGGTTGAACCAGTCTACACTCCTCCCAACAGTGGAGAAGTGTTCCTTTTTCCCCACGGCCTCACAAGCATTTGTTACAGGTTGATTTCATGATGATAGTGATTCTTCCTTGTATGAGATGGAATCTCAGTGTTTTGATTTTCATTTCTCAAATAACTAATGATGTTGAGCGTTTTTTCATGTATTTATTTGCCGTTTCTATATCTTTATCAGAAAAGTGTGTATACATCTCAGATGTCCATTTTTGAATTGGATCTTTGAATTTGGGGGGGCTGATTTTTTTAAATTTTATTTTAAAAATAAAAGGAGGAAAACATTAACAGACAGACAACTTTTACAAAATAGCAAAAGAACAGTACAGACAATACGGAGTTACAAATTGGTAGGAAATTAACAATGCTTGTTGTATTACATATTGATATCTTCAAAGTGGTTTCTCATGAAAACAGATAGAGACATGCAATATTGATCAATC
>NW_004955525.1:3291460-3311029 GCF_000276665.1 Chinchilla lanigera | reverse complement strand
TAGCAATTACAAATTGTGCTGCTATGAACATAGGTGCACATATATCACTGTGATATGATGTTTTTAGATCTTCTGGGAAAATTCCCAGCAGGGGGATAGCTGGGTTGAATGGGACCTCTAAATCTAGTTTTAGGAGGAATCTCCAAACTGATTTCCACCGTGGTTTTACTAGTCTTCATTCCCACCAGCAGTGGACAAGGGTTCCTATTTCTCTGCAGCCTCGCCAGCATTTGTTATTGGTTGATTTCTTAATGCTAGCCATTTTTACTTGGGTAAGGTGAAAGCTCAGTGTTGTTTTAATTTGCATTTCTCAAATGACTAATAATGTTGAAAACTTTTTCATGTATTTGTTTGCCATTTGTATTTCCTTATCTGAGAAGTGTGTATTTATCTCAGCTGCCCATTTTTGGATTGGGTCTTTGAATTTGGGGGGGGCTAATATTTTTTAATTCTTTATAGGTTCTAGATAGAAGCCCTTTGTCTGAGGGACAATCAGCTAAAATTTTTCCAGGTTTGTGGGTTTTCTTTTTACTCTGCTGGTGATTTCTTTAGATGTGCAGAACCTTTTCAGTAGGATGAGATCCCAGTTGTTGATTCAGGTGTTTCACGTGCAATTTGGTTTTTGTTCATGAACTCTCTGCACACCTCTATGTCTTCAAGGTTTTTACCTACTTTCTCTTCCAATACATTTAGTGTTTCTGTTTTAATTGAGATCTGTGAACCATTTCGACTTGAGTTTGGTGCATGGTGACAGAGTTGGGTCTATTTTCAGTCTTTGGCAGGTAGAAAGCCAATTTTTCCAGCACCATTTATTAAAGAGGCTCTCGTTCTTCCAGTGAGTTTGTTTGGCCCCTTTATCAACGATTAGGTGGCTGAGTGTGTTTTTGGTTGTGTCTGTTTCTTCCAGTCTGTTCCATTGATCCTCAGGTCTGTTTTTAAGCCAGTACCAGGTTGATTTTTTGAGAGTAGTATAATTTCAAGGGATTGTGATTACACCTGACTTATTCTTGTTGCCCAAGTTTGCTTTTGCTATTCTGTGTGTCTTCTGTGTGTTTTCTGTGTGTCTTCTGGTGGGGTGTGATTTTTATGCTATTCTGTGTGTCTTCTGGTGGGGTATGATTTTTTAATTTTTTTATATGTTCTAGATAGAAGTAATTTGTTCAAGGGACTGTTGGATAAAACTTTTTTGCAATGTGTGGGTTTTCTTTTTGTGTTGGCAATTTCTTTGGTTTTGCAAAATTTCAATAACATGAGATCTCAGTTGGTGATTCTTTGAAGTACTTCCTGTGCAGTTTGGTTTTTGTTCATGAAATCTCTTCCTGCACCTATGTGTTCAAGATTTTTTCCTGCTTTGTCTTCCAGTAGATTTAGTGTTTCTGTATTAATATGTAGATCTTAGATCCATTTTAAACTTACTTTGGTGCATGGTGATAGACATTGGTCTAGTTTCAGTCATCTGCATATGGTGAGCCAGTTTTTCCACCACAATTATTAAAGAAGTTTCCTTCTTGTGAAATTGTTTGATCCCTTTATGAAATTTAAGGTTGCTGAGTGTGTTTGTGGTCGTGGCTGCATCTTTCAGTCTATTCCATTGATCCTTAGCTCTTGTTATTTTTGCCAATAACATGTTGATTTTATCATAGTAGTTTTGTACTATAATTTCAAGTCAGGGACTGTGATACTTTCTCCCTTGCCTTTGTTGACCAGAATTGTTTTAGCTATTCTGGGTGTCTTCTGATTCCAGATGAATTTGATGGATGTTTTCTCTAGGTCTTTGAGATATACTAATGGTATTTTGATTAGTATATTGCACTGAATCTGTATAACTATTTTTGAAGGATGTCCATTTTCACAATGCTGGTTCTTCCTATCCATGGACAAGGAGTATCTTTCCATTTTCTGAAATACTCTTTGATCTCTTTTTTCAGAGTACTGTAGTTTTCACTACATAGATGTTTCACTTTTTTGTTAGATTGTTTACTAAATATTTCAAATTTTTGGGTGCTATTGTGAAAGTTATGGTTTCCTTAATTTCTATCTCAGTGTGTTTTTTGTGTATAGAAATGCTATTTTTGGAGGGTCTTGACATTGTATCCAGCTATGCTACTGTATTTGTTTATTATTTCAAGGAGTCTATTGATGGAGTTTTTGGGGTCTTCTGTGGAGAATAGCATGTGATCTGAGAATAATGATAATTTCGCTTCTTCCTTTCTTATCCTTATTCCTGTTATTTGTCTCTCTTGTCTAATTGCTCTGCATAATGTTTCCAGATCTTTGTTGAATAGGAGTGGTGACAGTGGACACCCTTGTCTTGCTCCTTATTTTAAAGTGAAAGCCTTCAATTATTGTTCATTTAGTATGATGTTGGCTGTTGTTTTGTCATAGATGGCTTTTATCAAATTGAGATATAGTCAATCTATTCCAATTTTCTGTAGGGTTTTTTTTTATCATGAATGAATGGTGGACACTGTCAGAAGCTTTTTTCTGCATCTATTGTGATGATCATGTGTTTCTTGTCTTTGGTTCTGTTGACATGTTGTACTACACTTAGTGATTTGCATATATTGAACCATCCTGGCATCTCTGAGATGAATCCTGTTTGGTCATGGTGTATAATCTTGATGATTTGCTGCATTCTGTTTGCTAGTATTTTATAGAGTATATTTGCATGTATGCTCACTGTATTGATTGGCCTATAGTTCTTTTTTTTTTTTTTTTGATAAATCTTTCTCTGGTTTTGCTATCCATAAAATACTTGCCTCCAGAAATGAGTTAGGGAAAATTGCTTCCTTTTAAATTTCATTGAATATTTTGAGGAGTGTTGGCATTAAATCTTGTCCAAATTTCTTGTAAAATTCAGCTGTGAATCTGTCAGGATCTATGCTTTAATTTTTTAGTAAGTTTTTTACCATGTTTTCAATTTCATTAATTGACATTGTGCTATTCAGAATTTTTATAACTTTCTGATTCAACTTTAGTAATTCATAAGTATCTAGGAGTCTGTTCATTTCTTCTGTATTTTCCATTGTATGGCAGTACAGGTTTTCTAGGTAGGTACTGATGATCTTCTAAATTTCTATTGAATCTATAGTAATTTCACCCTTTTCATTCCTTACTGCATGAATTTCAGCTTTTTTTCCTTTTTTAAAGAAGGTTGCCTAGGGAGTTTTTCAATTTTATTTATTCTTTCAAAGAACTAATTCTTTGACTCATTAGTTCTTTATATTAGTCTCTTCATCTCAGTTGCATTAATTTCTGTCTTGCTCTTTATAAATTCTTCCCTTCTTTGGGCTTTGGGCTTGACTTCTTCTTTTTCTAAAAGTTTATGGTACAGCATTAGGTTATTTATTTGTTCTTGTTTTGTTTTCCTGATGTGTGAGTTCACCACTGTGAATTTCCCTCTGAGGACTACTTTCAGTGCATCCACAGATTCTGATAAGTTGTATCTACATTATTGTTTGTTTGTTGATATTGTTGAATTTCTTCTTTAATTTCATCTGTGACCCATTGATTCTTCAAGAAGCTGTTATTTAATTTCCAACTGTCAATTTAATTTTTGTGGTTGCAGTTTCATTAATTTTAGGTTTCATTGCACTGTGGTGAGATAATATGCATGGAGCAAGTTTAATTCTTTTGCATTTAGTTAAACATGTTCTATGTGCTAGTATGTGGTCTATTTTAGAGAACTGCCCGTGTGCACATGAGAAGAATGTATATTCTGACGTTCTGAGGTGGAACATTCTGTAAATATCTGCTAAGTCCATTTGTCCACAAGCCTGGTTCAGTTCTTTTATTTCTTTGCTGATTTTTTGTCTAGTTGACCTATCTCTTTTGTCAATGGTATGTTAAGGTTTTTCATTTCAATAGTATTATTAGTTATTTCTTTGTTCATGTCTATTAAGATTTGTCTTGTATAGTTGGATGCTCCAACTATACATACTTATGATTGTTGTCTCTTCCTCTTGAAGTTTTCCCTTACTAAGTATGTAGTGACTTTCTATATCTCTGCTCTGCTTGGTGATTCCTTTGTATTTTTCTTGAAATTGTGTTCATTTTTATCTCTCTCTAGAATATTTTTTAGTAGTCTTGTAGGATTAGTTTGCTGTTCATGAATTTCTTCATTTGCTCTTTGTTATGGAAATATTTTTCTATGTTAATTTTGAAGGATAGTTTTGCAGGGTATATCAATCTAGTTTCAAAGTTGTTTTGTCTTAGGATCTGAAATGCTTCACTCCAAGGTCTTCTTGATTTGATAGTTTGTGTTGATAAATCTGCTGTGATTCTGATGCGCTTCCTTTATAGGTAATTTGTTTCTTTTCTCTAACAGCTTTAATATTCTGTTGTTTTGCTAAATTTCTGATATCTTGATTTTTATATATCTCAGTGTAGATTTAGTTTGGTTGTGGCTAATTGGAGTTCTATATGCCTTACTTCACTGTACTTCTGATTATTTTTCCATGCTTGAGAGATTTTCTGCTATTACTTCTGCCAATATTTTTATGTCATTTGTATTGCCTCCTCCTGTTTCGTTGTCACTTATTAGTCCTACCTTGTTTTTGTTTGCAGTATTTTGAAGCTGTTGAATTGATAGTTCCTACTTCCTTGTTATTTTTAAGATATCTTTACTTTCACAGTAATTACCTGTAATGCTGTTTTCAATATCTGAAAGTGTATCTTCAGCTTTATTCAGTGGTTTTGACAG
The DNA here is from genome assembly GCF_000276665.1 of Chinchilla lanigera. Taxonomy (NCBI): domain Eukaryota; kingdom Metazoa; phylum Chordata; class Mammalia; order Rodentia; family Chinchillidae; genus Chinchilla; species Chinchilla lanigera. The sequence goes on along the minus strand of NW_004955525.1, from coordinate 3,306,327 downwards.
CTTTCAATGGCAGTGTTTATTTCCTGGATATCCCTTTGAATCAGTTTCATGCATTTTAGTTCTTTCCTATAACGTTCATTAAATGTTTTCATCATTTTCTGTGCTCCTCTACTTTTTATATATGTTTCCTTTAAATGTGCTGAGCAATTCTTTCATTACTGTTGTTATTTCATTTTTTTCCCTGAGAGTTTAGCTCGATCTGATTTCTTCTATGGCTATATGGAGTTTTTTATTTGTTTATTTATTTATATATTTTACTTTAGCTGTGATCATTTCAGAGATTTCAGGTGTTTTACTTCCAAGTTCTCCTATGTTGGTGTCTCCTCAATCTGTTCTGGGTGGGGTATAGTGCTGAAATTGCATTTTGATCCTTTGCTTTGTCATTTTTAATGCTGGAGGTGGAACACTGAGCCTCACCCTTCCTAGCAGCTCACTTAATGTCCCAAGGTCCCTAGGTTTACTGTGTGTCAGACTTGTCCCATGATGGCAGTGAAAGGAGGGGCACTGGGTCCAGGATTCCCAGGCATTTCATGGAGTCCACTTAGCTCTCCTGGGACTAAGATGCACACCTTGATGGTGACTGGAGGTCAGGCATTGGTCTGGGATCCCCAAGCAGTTAATGGTGCATATCTGTCTCTCCTGGGGGTCAGCTATGAACTGCAATGGCAACGAGAGGCAGGCCACTGTGTCCAGGGTCCCCAGGCAGTTGATAGAGCATACCCACCTCTGTCAGTGCTCAGCCATGAACTGTGATGACAGTAGAAGGTGGGCTGCTGCATCCTGGGTCCCCAGGCAGTTGTTCTGTTTTCTTTTAATTCCATACATACTGAATTGCTTATTTCATCATCTGTTGAGTAAAAAGCAGTCCTTATCTCCTTTGGCACCACTGCAATGCTTATTATGTTTATAGCAAGCCATATAGAATATCAGAAGAAACAAATAGAATCTATTGCATTACCAATACTAATGTAAAACAAACATCTTAGTATTTTTAATTAATTCTTGCAAGGAATTTATGGTGTTCAAATTTTAAATTTCTCAAGATATTCAGTTTCTTAGACTGTAAACTATAATTCTTTGTTGGTAGATAATCATTTGCTTTCTATAATAAAAAATAATGAAAATATCCCCATTTCATGTCAAAAGCTTGCTATCAATTTAAAAGTTTTTATGAGAATTAAGCTTTGTACACTTAAAAACCGTGAGGAGAGACTAATGGAGCATTGTGTCTATCCAGTGGTGTAATGGCCAAAATTTCATGATAATTTCTTAGAAAAAAAACAGAAAAACACCCTGTTTTATCATTTGTTATTTTCTGTGACATAAACACTCCCATTATTGTGTATTTCAAGATAACATGGAATCACTGGATAGAGTTGGAAAGATATGTGCACAATTTGCTTTCAAAATGGGTGTTAGTCAGCCCCTCATACCATTGTCAGTATGTGTTTAGTGGCAATGGTTAGAGATATAGTGAGGCATGTAAGATACTTTCTTTACTTTTTCCTCTGCCAAATTAAACTCCCTAAAATATAACTGTGACTACTTAATCACAAAATGGTAAATACAAACTGAGGTATTTACTTGACATTCAGGACCCAAAAGTAACTTTTGAAACTCCTTTCCAACAACTTTATTTCACACATTTAACCCCAAAACCTGAACTCTTCTCTATGTTCACCCCAGAGATTTTATATATTTCTGTCTTTAATTGTCCTGTTGTCACTTCTGAAAAACTTTCTTTTCCCTGATGATCCATATATATAAAGTTGATGCAGCACAAGAAATTCTTTTGCCTAAATAAAGCTCTTCTTCAGTGACTCTCCTGAGGCTCAGAAACTATATTTCCTTATGCTAGTCAAACAGTTTTTATTTCATAATTATTTATTTAACATTTTTATCTCCCTTAATTTGACTGTGAGTTCCCTTATGAAAGGCTCTGGGTACAATTCATCTTTCAATTTCTCAGACCTTCTGGGGCACTCTTAAATTCTAAAAATCTTTATTTGTACCAAATTCACCTATTAAACAAGGAATAGAAAGAAAGAAATCTTTGTTATTTCAGAAACAATATTATCAGTTTTAATATGATTTAATTCAAAGCTGTGGTAATCAGTAATTATGAGTCCAGAGAAAATGTGGCTTTCTCCCTAGGGATGTTTTCTTAAATTCAGTGACAGAAAGAATGGATATTAATTTATTATATTAACTAATTGTACTTTTATATCATGCACATTATTTGATGTAAATAAAATATTCCTCAAATAGTTAATGTTTCTACCTATTGCAGTAGTACCTCAGTTCATGGACTTAATTTGTTGTATAACTTTGGAAATGATGGACACATCTGTGTTTGTGTGAGAAAGATAACTGTGGTTGTATTTGAAACTCAGTGCAGAGTTTACAAACAGTGTTACAATTTTGCCAAACACTTTTGTTTGTGAACTACATTGCTCATAAACAAAAGCATTCTTGAGCCAAAGTACCACTGTATCCCACATTTAATTCAATTTACTTATGTCTTTCAGAAAACAGTGCAGTAGTAACATTATATCACAGGGCATCCTTTTTGTTTGTTTACTTTGTTTTTTTTTTTTCCAGACAAGGTCTTCCTATGCAGTTTAAACTAGCTTTGAACTTACTGTGTAGCCCCAATTGGTCTCAAACTCATAGAGGTCCTCCTGCCTCAGCTTCCTAAAAAGGGTGCACCTCCACACCCAGCAAAAGACATTTTTCTTAATAACAAAAATTTATAAGGCCGCAAGGGAGCACATCAGTGAGTGCCAGCAACTCAGCTTCTAGGGAACAATGTTTCTAGTGTTTGAAAACAGTGCCTTGAAGAGGAACCAAAGAGATTGTAGGGAGCCACAAGGGAACTGAAAAGAGGAAAAATAGGATTAAGGATGCAAAAGAAATAAATCACACCCTGGAGGAGAGATCACCCAGTGCTAACAGTGGGTGGCTATCTGTCATCCAAAAGATAAAGTGAAACCAGTAACGTTTGTGCTCAAAAAGAACTGGAAAACTTCTTTGGGAAAAGGAGAATCACAAACAATTAGAACTAGCAAAGAAAATGCAGGAAACTGCTTCTACAGTACCCATCCACAATCAACACTTGGTAAGTGACCTCAGACAAGAGTCTGCAGCTACAACCATGCAACAAACGTGGGTGGGCAAACCACTGAAGTGAAGGGTTGAATGTTAAAACCTGGGTCCTAGAGCAACCCGTTGGCTGCTGCACCCTGCCAAGACCCCAGAGTTCTTGGAGACGAACAAGAGATGGAGAGCATACTGTGGGGAGGCTTACTGAGAAGGAGAGGCTAATGAAGATCTACCCTGTTCCCATGGTCACAGGCCAGGTTCAGCCTGAATTACAAAGCATTGAAACCTCCCATTGGTGCGATGTTCTCATGTAAACAGATCTCTACATCCAGCACCGTTCTGGTGACAGAATTATACTTTAGACTTTCAGTATGACCAGAGACAAGTCCCGGCTTAAACTCTGTTCTTTGAAAGTAGGTTGAGGGAAAAAAAATGCATCCAAGACAGTAGAAACCCTATTTTGTTATTCTTAATTTGATTGTAAACTTTTAAAGTTTTTCTTTTAGTTTTTTATGTTTTACTGTTCTCTGTTTTTACATTTTCCTCACACTTTTTTCAATTATTTTAACTTTTTTCTTTCATGAGAATGTCTGTCTATGGGAGCTTATTCCTGACTTTGTTTATCAAATATAGTTTATAAATGGAAGGGAATTCTCCTTGTTCTTTATATCTTCCTACATTTAATCACATCTCTTTACCTGACTTCATCTTGTGTCATATTAATTCTCATTTTTTTTCTTTCTCTCCCCTTTTTTTGTCTCCCTTTACCTTTTACTCTAATATCTATATTAGTCATAGAATTGTTTCCCATCCCCATTTTTACTATCAAGTTTGCACCCAGTTTTCTCTGTTATTTTCTTTTATATATATAAAACATACTTTTATTGTAATTAGGATTCTTTACCATCTTCCTACTTCCTCCTTCCCATGCCACAGAGCAGGATTTTTTTTTCTTTTTTAAACTTATTTTATTGTCTCTTCTCTTCCCACCTCAAGAACTAACTCCTTGGATGCCATTCCAATGGGGTTTGGATAACTGAAAATTAATTTAGATAACTGTAAAATTACCATTGAAAGTTGCCTTTCAATATTAAAGGAGACAAAACCATTGCATTTAATGCCCAATAACTGTGTCTCAAGACTTGGGTGGTTATAGTGCTTACAGTATAAACATGTATTTCTTCTCTAGACTAAAGGGAGACCCAAAACAATATCTCCTGTTATGTTATTTCTCCACTAGCCCTGACAGCTCCCATGGCAACATATTAACCTGTTATTACTGTAGCTGATTTGATTGCAGAAGAATAATTGTAATTGAATGTGAACTTTTATGCCACTGAACCTATCTATTAAATCCCCCATCATACCCATGGAAAAGTAGAGCAAGAGTTCCTAACCCAAGATCTCAGCTTCATCAGACTCTTCAAGAATGGTTGCAATGTGGAAGAAATATGTCCTAAGTTGGAATTAACTTCAGCCTTTTGATGGAGGAATCAGAGGAGTTTTGTGGTGTAATCCCCCTGACTCTTTGGCCAAGAAGCTATGTGAGAAGCCCATGTGCAGTGTCTCATTGGAGTATCTAATCTGTGTTCCCATCGGATATTCTATTCGTTTAAATTTTGGCAAGTTTCCTGAATTATTTAGTAATGTGAGGTTATTTTGTGTTCTTTTAATGTTGTCTTTGTTTATGAGGTTACATTTGTCTATTTTTTTCTTTCATTGGCTCTGGCTTAATGGGTGTTTAGATCCTCTATCTTATCTCAGCTTCCTATCTAGCTTCTTCATTTCAAACCCCCAAGACAATATAATTAACATATGTATTTATTCTTTATCCAAACCCATAAACTCTTCCTCTCATGTTTTTAATTAGTTCCCTCACAGTCACTCCCATTTTCTGTATTATTCCTCAATTCTCCCAGTCCTAAGTCCTTGGCTCTTACATAATTTACCTAGCTTACTGTCCTCCCTATGAATAAGTTCTGATAAAAGCATAGCTTTCCTCAATGAAAAAGTAAACTTCCATCCTCAAAAATCTCACCCTTGCCCACATAAAATATTCTCCAAAAATTCTCAATCCTAACACTTCAACTCAACGAGAAAAACTCAAATAAAATTAGGCTCCACATCAACATTTTCTTTCATCCACCACCATTTCTCCCTTCAAACATCCCACTTAACATCTAAAACTCTTCATTCAACCACTTCTCATTCTCCTCATGCTACCTCACTTACTCATTGCAGAAAAACCAGAAATAATAAACTGTCAATGTGTGCATAGAGATTCAGCATAATGAGAAAGCATTACTGCAAGGATTATCACATAGAAGAGTTGTAATATTGAATCTGTGGGTTCTGTTATAAATAGAGGCCATTTTTGGTCAAACGTAAGAATAGAGGAAAAAACACTTAAACTGAATATGGAAAGCTGAAAATTATTCACTCTTAAGCTGGACATACAAAGTGGAAAATTATTCACACTAAATTTATTCCCACTAAAAAATCATCATATAAACCACAAACTGTCCTCAGTTCTCTCATCGTCCACCTTTAGTAACACCCTAAAAAGAAGGGAAAACAAAGGCAGCCATATATAATTTTTTATAAAATTAGTATATAAACAAACAAATAAACTGAGATACACATAGAAGAATGTGGAAGCAAGGAAATAGTTCTCTGCAAAGGTAGAGCAAGGGATCACAAAAAGAGCATAAAACAAATACCAGGTAACAAAAGTTTATGAAAATTGCTTAGAAGTGATGAAAACACATGAATTCAAGTAAGAAATGAACAAAAAGTTCACTGAAATTTCACTCAATATATCATGGTGGCTTTTGGGGAAATAGGTAAAAAATTAGAAAAGCTAATCAAAATAGTTGAAAATTTGAATGACAGATTCAATAAGGAGATGGAATCCTTGAAAAGGTGAAGGTCAGAATACCTGAACTAAAAACCTTTATATAATTCATACACTGTAGAACTGACCAATGTCAACACAGGGTGTCTGATGTTGAAGAAAAAATTGTAAATTATGATAAGGAGCTCAAAAAACTGAAAAGAAGATAAGAGAACAAGAGAAGACTACCCAGTAGCTCCTAGGTGATGACAAAAACACCAATCTAAGGCTAATTGGAGTTAGAGAAAAACTAGAGGCCAGCAAAGATGGACTCAATAACATGCATACATGGGCTAAAGAAATGCAGAGACACTTCACAGAGGAAGAAATACAAGTGATCAACAAATATATGAAAAAGTGCTCAACATGTCTGGCCATCAAAGAAATGTAAATTACAACACGAAGATTTCATTTTACTGACTAAAGAAAGACAATCATTAAGAAATCAAATAATAATAAATGCTGGTGCGGCCATAGTGAAGAAGAAACACTCCTTCATCATCAGTGAGAATGTAAACTAGTACAGCAATTATGGAAATCAATATGGAGATTTCTCAAAGAACTGAAATTAGTAATTCCATATGACCCAGTTATTCTACTGCTAGATTTCTGCCCCAAACCGCTTAAGACATCATCCTACAGCAGTACATGCATACCAGTGTTTATAGCAGCAGAACTCATAAGAGCTAAATTTTAGAAATAGCCTGTATACTTATCAGTATATAATTGGATAATACTTGTAGTATCTGTATATAATGGAATACCAGTCTGGTATAAAGAATGACAAATTTGAGACATTTGTAGAAAAATGGATGCACCTTGAAAATATAATGTTGAGTGAAATAAACCAGATCCACGTACTTAAATACTGTACAGTATCTCTCATTTGAGTGAGGCAAAGTACAAACAAATGAAATGATACAGGGTGAATAGAAGTGAACAAGGAGATGGATCTCTTTAATAAGAGGGTATTCAAATGGAACAAGGACAAAGAATGAGGAAGATAGGAAGGGGAAATAAGTAGAATAAAGACATGCCTTATACAAGAGCAAAAAACCTTAATTAGTATGAGCACTATACACCATAATGGGCTAAAAATAATACCAAAAAGAATAAAGAAAGGTATAGGCGAATTGGATGAGGTGAGAGAGAAGGAGGAGAGAGGGGCATTTTTTAAAAAATCAAGAATCATGAGTTTGATCTTCACCGTAAGTTGACAAAGATTATATTAAAATTTTAAAATTAAACGTTACACAGTATATGCAAGTATGACAATGACCAAATGGAGAATTTACAAAGAAAAACAGAAAGAACAACCTTGTAATATCAGAAGGTGTGAGATGTGTAAAAATTAAGAAAAAAAGTTAAGTGCTAAATTCTTATATATTTTAAAATGTTGTGTTCATCAAAAGTCTGTGCTTAATTAATAGCATAACAAAGCTTTCTACTCTCCATATCATTAGTTATTTATTGAGAACTCCATGATTTATTTTGTAAACTTTTGGTTAGTACATTCAATTACTAAATATCTAGCTACAAACTCTCATTATTTAACTGGAAAGAGTTTTTCTGTCAAGTTGCAATATATTTAACAATGAATATCTATTAGAACGTACATCAAAATGAAACCAATATCTCTAAACAGTAAATTTATTCATCACAATTCAGTTTTCAGTTCCCAAAACTTTAATATCCAACAGAGTCATCAAAATTACTTTGGCAAATTTCTTTAGAGATTTTGCCAATTGTTTTCAAATCCATTTCATTAGTTAATAAGATAAATTTCTGAAAGCTGAAATATTTATTTAATGAGTGCTGGATTTCTAAAACTACATATTTCCTGCATTAAATGAACTTTAATTTCTCTATAATTCATCCCTAGGTAGTTAGACTTTATCTATAGAAATTGCAGCAGCACAGTTATATTTAATTGACAAGAGGCCTGGTTTGGTGTTGCATGCCTGTAATCCCAGCACTCAGGAGGATGAGAATTCAGGGCCACCCTGAATTGCATAGTGAAATACTGTCTCAATAAATAAGTAAGTAAACAGACAAGTTAAATAGTTATCAAATATTTCAGCCTTACAAGACTTTAAACAAGTTGCAGCTTTCTCACTGATTATGGAAATTGTCTACCAGTGTAAGATTATACCAAGTACACTGGTATTGTTATCTTAAACCTCAAGAAAGTTATGCCCATGATGCTATGTTTGTCAATGAAACTCAAGGTATTTAAATGCAGATCAAAATTATACATTAGGACTTGTATATGACTGAACTTCTATAGAGAATAGATGTCACATTGAGTCATAAATTAAAAATTTATAAATTTTGTGAATATTTTTTCATATAGTGAACGCTTGCTTTTAAATTAAAACATTTGAAATTTATCTTTCTAAATTAGTTCATTTTCTTTTTCTGGGTCCGCATTTTAGATACTTCTCTATGAATCAATGGTCTATGAAAATATTGAAAGGCAATAATCATTGTCTCCTGGTGAAGGACTAAGAGAATATAAACGTATCTATTTTGGGACATTTGTTCCAAGACAAAACCTTAGAAGTATTTTAGCAATGATTCACCTCAAGGGACAACAATTGTAACAACCTGAGAGAGATTCTAGGCCCTAGCTCTACAAAGAAACAATAATGTATCCTCCAATCCTTTACGTTTTACTCAATCACTACTGACCTGCACAGACAGGAAAAAACTGAGAAATAACCACAAGTTGGAAAAATTACAAAGTAACAGTAATGAAAATGAAGCTAAGAGAAGACATATATCTCAATAAATTTTTCTTCTTATTTGCTAGTGTTCTTTATTTGCCAATATGCAAAATCAAGCAATATCTAATTTCTGAAAAATTATTGTCCTATACTTTTAAAATATATATATGTATGTATTAATATACCAGACATCATTTTTCAGTAAGAATGTAAAAACACATGAGGAAATGAATAATTGTGAGGAACATATGACTGTATTATGAAGTGAAAACCATTGAAATATGCTCTTAAAAATGAGCAACATATTTTCAGCTTCCTTACAATTTTTCATCAAAGTTATTTATGTGTATTTGAAAATGTTCAAAAAATAGAAGCATGTAGCTGATTAAGAGAAAATTGTTTATTATGTTTCATTATAAAAGCTCATTGGAAGTGATCATTAAATTTATTGTAAGAAATCTTAGATTCTGTTCAGTATGTGCGATAATCTATGTTATGGATCATGTGATTTATAGAGATCTTCAAGAAAGATACATTGATATAAAAGATTAATTTGCATTCACTAAAAATAAATATTTTATTTGACAATTTATTCAAGACAAAGATTTCTAATTGTTCACTAAACAATATGAAAATATCCTACACTTTGTATAATAACTTAATATTTTATAAATTACATATAAACAGTGCTTCTTAATTTTAACCATTATGTTTTAATGGATTTTAGTGGGAATATTTTTATCAGATAGTATTGCACTTATAGTGTAAATTATATTTAGATACTCTATTTGCTTTAGTATTTCAATGTATTTATGAAAACTGATTTATTATTCATACATCTTCATGTAAGACCATAATGACTGCAGAAGCTATTTTTTAAAATGCAGAACTGTAAAACGCATTCATTTTCTGCAAATATACAAATATATATGGTGCATTAAAAATACTAGAAACTCAAGGAAAGGAACATAAAATTATTAACTGTTTCCTCATCTAAATAAAAAATTCTCACATTTTTATGTTTTGTTTTAATGTAAAATTTGAAAGAGAAACAGCTATTCAAGATGAAGATTGTAAAACTTTGAATGTTTATATAATCAATTGATGTTATAATTGCTTACAGTGGATTACTACAAAAAAAGTGCTCCTATAATTGCATAGTTCAGAACAGTAAACGTGATTACATACAAAATTAATTATAATTAAGCTTTAAAATCTATTTTGTTGTTTTATAATTTATTTTTACTTAAGTTTGTTGGTACAGTTTAGACATATAAAATGATCATATTTATCATGGGTAATTTGTACCTGTATATGACATATCTTGCTTCCTCTGTTTTTTTCCATCCCCACCCCTGCTTCAAGCCCTATTCCCCTCCTAATTTACAAAGCTCTGTTTCCATTTATGCTTGTTTTACTGTTTTTCCCCCTTCCTTCCTTTCACCTTCCACTTCCTTGGTCCCCTTTCTTTTGAAAATTTTCATCATATTTCACAATACATATTATGCACTTCCATCCATATTTGCAGTTTTGGTTTCTCACACCAGAGAAACAGCATGATATTTACAAATGTGGGTCTGATTTATTTTACTTAAGAACATGGTCTCACAGTGCAACCATTTACCTAGAAATGTCTCGTTTATCATTTTTATGGCTGAGTACTCCACTGCATAAAAAAATACAACTTTTTTATCCTTGCTCAAGTGATGAACATTTGAGCTGTTTGCAAAATTTAAGTATTACAAACTGTGCTGCTATAAACATGGGTGTGCATATACAAATGTGATATAATGTTTTTAATTCTTCCAGGAAGATACCCATAATGGGCAAAGATGTGTTGAATGGAACCTACAGTTTTAGTTTTCTAAGGAATCTCCACACTGATTTCCACAGTGGGTGAGCCAGTCAACACTCCAACCAACAATATATGTGTTCCTTTTTCTTCTGAGTCCTGCTGGCATTAGTTACTTTTGATATCATAATAATAGTCATTTTTTCTGCAGTGAGATTAACTCTCAGCATTGCTTTAATTGGCATTTCTTGAATGACCAATGGTGTAAAAAATTTTTCATACATTTCCTTGTTCTTGCCATTTCTCCATCTCACAAGTGCATATTCATTTCAGAGGTGCATTTTTGGATGGATCTTTAAATTTGGAGAGGATTTTCTTGTATTCTTTATATATTCTAGACTGTAGCCCTTCTTCTGAGGAACTGCTCGCAAATGTTTTTTCACACACTGTGAGTTGTTTCTTCCCTTTGTTGGTGGTTTCTCTTGCTGGGCAAAAGCTTTTAAATAAAATGAGATCTCGGTTGTTGATTCTTTGTGAAATACCTCTCTGTCTGGATTTTATTCATAAAGTCTTTATCTACACACAATGTCTTCAAGAGTTCTACATATTTCCTCTTTCAGCAGAGTTAGTGTTCTATTTTCATATTTAGAACTTTGATCTGTTTTGGTATTAATCCAGTACATGCTGGAAGATATGGATTTAGTTTTTTAATCTTTAGTATGTGGAAAGCCAGTTTTTCTACCACCATTTTTTAAAAAGAGGCTATCATTCTTTCAGGGAAGGTGTTTGGATCCTTTGTCCATGATAAAATTGCTGAGTATGCCTGGAGATATTACTCCATCTTACTATCAGTTTTTATGATCCTGAGGTAAGTTGAAGTAATAGAATTAAAGCAAACATTTCACTTATTGGACTTAGTAGATGTCTAAAGACCACCCCACAACACCAGAATACACATTACTCTCAGCTGCACACACAATATGCAAAATAGATCCTATACTAGCTCATAGAATATCCTGAAGAAAATGTAAAATAACTTAAATTATCCTCTGCATATTATCTGCATAGTATAGTGCAAGGAAATTGGAAATCAATGACAAAAGAAACCATAAGAACTTCATAAATATATGGAAAATAAATAACACCCTTCTGAACATCCGATGGGTCACAGGTAAAATTAAATAAGAAATGAGGAAATCTGCCTCCTGAGGAACCAGGGACCTAAGATGAGCACCCCAGGAGGGGCAAACCTCCATGATCCATCTTCCACAATGATCGCAGGAGTGAGTCTGACACTCTGGTAGCACAAAGACCTTCAATGAGCTTCCCAGGAGGAGTGAAACTCAGTGCTCCACTGTCCAACGCCATCAAGTAAGGAACATTGAGTCCCAAGAAAGTTCGAGAGCTTTAAAAATGAAAAGACAAAGGAGTAAAATTCAATCTCAGAACTCCACTCCACAGAGAACAGGTCCAGGAAACATCAACATAGGAAAACTTATAAATCACACACCTGAAATTTCTGAAATGATAGCAACTAAAGTTAAAAAAAAAAAAAAAGAAACAACTATATCATACTATGGAAGAATTTAGAACAGAAATAATCTCCCAGGTAAAAAAGAAATGACAACCATAATGAAAGAATTACTCACCATATGAAAAGAAGACATAGATTAAAAATAGGTAAAGCACAAGAAAATGATAAAAACTGAATGAACAATATAAAAATTACAATACATGATGCAGATTCAAAAAGAGATCCAAGGAATTAAAATTTCCACTGAAAGATGGAAAAACCACTTGAACAAAACTGAACACAAACTTTCAGACATTGAAGATAGCAATGCAGCTAGTGATCATGAAAGAAAACACCTCTTAAAAATAGCAAGGAACCAGGAAATAACAATCCAATAGCTGTAAAGTGAGGCAAAGAAAAACAGTATAAGACTGGTAAGTGTCAATGAAAAAACAGGACACAATACAAATGACATAAAAAGAATATTGGCAGAAATAATAGCAGAAAATTTCTCAAGCATAGGAAAAGAATCTGACATTCAGAAAAGTGACACATACAGAACTCCAATTAGCCATAACCAAAATAAATCTACACCAAGACATACAGTGATCCAGATCCCAGAAATTCCACACAAGAATAGAGTATTAAAAGCTGTTAGAGAAAAGAAACAAATCATGTATGAAGGAAAACCTACCAGAAACATGGCAAATTTTTCAATACAAACCATCAAGTTAAGAAGAGCTTGGAGTGAAGCATTTCAGGTCTTGAAAGAAAATAACTTCCAACCCAGATTGATGTACAATAAAACTATCTTTCAAAATTAATGGAGAAATAAGATACTTCCATGAATAAGAAAAACAGAAGAAATTCATGACCACCAGACAAAAATTACAAAGACTACTGAAGCATATTCAAGAAAGAGATAAAAATGACCCCAATTACAGGAATAACAATAGGAAAGACCCACAAGTAGGGCAAGCAATTAAACAGAGGAGGAATGTAAGGAACCAACAGTTGGAAAATAGCGCGACAAAGATAAGCCAATATGTATCAATAAAAACCATTAATGTCAGTGGCCTCACTTTATGAATCAAAACAAACAGACAGACAGAGTGGATCAAGAAAAAAAGTCTAACAATGTCCTGTATACAAGAAGCACATTTAACTCAAAAGAAAATTCATAGCCTGAAAGTCAAAGAATGGAAAACAATACTCCATGAGACAGGAACCCAGAAAAAAGCAGGAGTAGCTACTCTTGTTGAAGACAATGTGAACTTTAAACCAAGAATTCTCAAAAGAGATAAAGAAGGTCACTGCATACATGTTAGGGGAAAAATACAAGAGGAAGAGATAACAATCATAAATATATATGCACCAAATGTAGGAGCACAAAATTATACAAATTTTAATAGACATGAAAAAACCACATAATCAATAACACAATTGAAATGGAGGACTTTAACACCACATTGTCACAAAGAGATAGATCTGCTAGACAAAAATATCAGCAAAAAATAACAGAACTAAATGAAACTTGTGAATGAGGGGAGTTAGTAGACCTTTACAGAGTGTTCCCCCAAAAAACATTAGAATAAACATTCTTCTCAGGTGCACACAGGGTGTCCTCTGAAATAGACCATATACTAACACATCCTTAAGTAAATGCAAGGAATTGAAATTATCCCATGTGTATTATCAAACTATAGTGCAATGAAATTGGAAATTACTGACAAAAGAAATTGCAAAGAGTCCATAAACACATAAAAAATAAATAACACTTTGCTGAATAACCAGTGGGTCACAGATGAAATTAAAGAAGAAATTAAATAATATTTACTATTAAACAAAATTACAGTTACCACTTATCAGAACCTGTGGGACAAAATGAAAGCAGTTCTCAGAGGCAAATTATAGTGGTGAATCCCCAAATCAAAAAAAAAAGAATGAGCACAAATAAACAAACTAATGCTACACCACATGCTTCTAGAAAAGCACAGCAAGTAAAGCCCAAAGCCCAAAGAAGGAAGGAAATTATAAACCTCACAACAGAAGTTAATGCAATGAGAATAAGAAAACAATACAAAGAATTAAAGAATCAAAGAGTTAGCTCTTTGAAAGAATAAAGTTGATAAACCCCTAGCCAACCTTATTTAAAAAAGGAGACAAAAAATTCAAATCCATGCCATTGGAATGAAAAGGGTGAAATCAAAACAGATCCTGTAGAATTTGAGAAGATCATCAGTACTTACTTGGAAAAACTTACCCTTATTGGATGGAAAACACAGAAGAAATCGACAGATTCATATATGCGTATGAATTACCAAACCTGAATGAAGAAATATAAAAAGCCTAAACTCAGCATCAGTCAGTGAAACTGAAAGTGTAATAGAAAAACGTACCAACAAAGAAAAACCCAGGTCCTGATGGATTCACAACTGAGTTCTACAAGAAATTTAGAGAAGAGTTAATACCAATTCTTCTCAACTCTGTAATGAAATAGAGTGAAGCAATTCTCCATAACTTATTCCTGCAAGCAAGTATTACCCTGATACCAAAACCAGGGAAAGACCAAACCAAGAAAGAGAACTACAGGCCAATCTCCCTAATGAACGTAGATGTAAAAATTCTCAATGAAATACTAGCTAATAGCATACAGCACATTATGAAGAAGATTACACATCATGACCAAGTGGGATTCATCCCAAGAAAGCAGGGATGAATCAATATATGCAAACCGAGGCAGCGAGTTCTCCGGGAGCGGCAGGGCTCCTGGGTCTGAGTGTGGGCCGGACTCATACCACCACGATTCCCAGCCTAAAAGCACGCACAGAGCCAGGTAGG
>NW_004955525.1:3272491-3285080 GCF_000276665.1 Chinchilla lanigera | reverse complement strand
TATACTGGGGCTGGGGATTTAGCTCAGCGGCAAAGCGCCTGCCTGGCAAGCGCAAGGTCGTGAGTTCGGTTCCCGGTACCGGAGAAAAACCAAAAAAAAAAAACAAAACAAAACAAAGAATATACCACAGCAATATATGTGCTCATATGTTTATAGCAGCACAATTTGTAATAGCTAAATAGTGGAAGGAACCCACACGCCCATCAACTGAGGGATGGATACAAAAGTTGTGATATTTTTATGTAATGGAATATTACTCAGCTATAAAGAAAGATAAATGTGAGGCTTTTATAGGTAAATGGATGCACTGAGGAAATCAGTGTGAGCAATCCTCAAAAAACTAGGATTAGAGGTCCCATTTAATCCAGCTATTCCCCTTCTGAGTATATTTTCAGAAGAAATGAAAGCCTCATCTCACAACGATATATGTGCACCCATGTTTATAGTACCACAGATTGTAATAGCTAAATCGTGGCAACAACACAAATGCCCATCAACTGAGCAATGGAAAAAGAAAGACGTGGTATTTTTGTACAATAGCGCATTACTCAGCTATAAAGGAAGATAAACTCGAGGCTTTTATAGGTAAATGGATACAATTAGAGACCATACTCATCGGTGAAACCAATCATACCATTATGTGTAAACATCATATTGTCTCCCTAGTGTAAGAACCTGAAAGAGTAAATAAAATCTGAATGGTACAGTAGATATTGTGAAAGGAAAAGAAACTGCTCAAAAGGAAGAGCAACTAGGTTAAAGGGAAGGGGAAAAGAAAGAAAAGAGGAAAGGCAGAAGAATATATATGATAGCTAAGATAAATGTACTACTAATTTCCATTTGTATATTGAAAGGAACAATTAATGTAAATTGTTTGATCAATCTTGCATGCCTACGTCTGGTAATCTGAGCAATTACTTTGAAGATAATAAAATATAATACCACTATCATTGTTAATTTATTATTACCTTTTTTTCAAATTCTGTATTATTTGTATTGTTCTTGTGTTTTTTATTTTGTCTCTGTTTTGTCATTTTCTATTTGTTCTTTCTCCTTAAAATAAAAGCCAATTAATTAATTAATTTGAAGTTATACACACTCTACAATTAAAACATAACACCATTACAGCATTCTGAAACTTATGGGACAAGTAAAAGCACTCCCATGAGAGAAATAAATAGCAGTGAATGTCCATATAGGAAAAAATTGTGAGCTCAATATAACAACCTAATGTACAAATTTATGCTTCTAGACAAAGAAGAGTAAGTCAAGCCCAAGCTTGTGTAAGAGAAGAAATTAAAAGACCAGTGCAGAAATTAAAGCAATAAAGTCTAAGGAAATAGTAAAAAAATTCAATGAATCAAAGAGTAGGTTCTTTGAAAGACTAAATAAATTTGACAAACTCTTAGCGAGCCTTATCAAAGAGTGTAAAGACTCAAATCCATGCAATAAACAATGAAAGGGGTGAAATGACAACAGTTCCTACAGAAATCCAGAAGATCATCAGTACCTACTTTAAGAACTTGTATTCTAATAAGATGAAAAATGCAGAAGAAAAAAACAAATTTAAGATACATATGAATGATCAAGAGTGAATCACAAAGATATAAAAATTGAAAAAAAATATCAGTGATGAAATTAAAGTTGAAATGAAAAATCTTCCATCAAATAAATCTCCAATACCTGAGAGATTCATTGCTGAATTTTATAAGAAATTTAGGGTAGACTTAATGCCAGTATTTCTCAACACTTTAAGGAAATTATAAAGGAATCAACACTCCTAAATGCATTCCTGGAAGCAAGCATTACAGTGGTACCCAAATCAGAGAAAGATACATTTAAAAAATAGATCTATAGATCGGTCTCCATAATGAACATAGGAAAAAAAGTCCTCAGAATGCAGCAAATCACTAAGAAAATTATACACCATAACCAGGTTGGATTCAACCCAGGCAGGCAGGGATGGTTCAACATATGGAAATCAATAAATATAATATACCATATTAACAGAGCAAAGACAGCAAGCAGAAGATCATCTAAATAAATGCAGGGAAAGCATTTGACAAGCTCCAACACCCATTCATGATAAAAATCCTACAGAAAATTGGAATGGATTTTCTTTATCTCAATCTGATAAAAGCTATCTATGAGACACCAACAGCCAACATCATACTAAATGGACAAAAACTGAAACCATTCACTCTAAAATCAAGAAAAACAGGACAATCATGATCACTACTCTTATTCAGTATAGTTCTGTAAACATTAGCCAGGGCAATTAGACAAAAAGAAAAATAAAGGAAGATGTTAAATTATTATTAAATGTGAATGACTTTATGTTTTACATAGAAAATATCAAAATCTCCACCAAAAGATGTCTAGATTTAATAACCAAATTCAGTAGCATTGCTGCATATAAAATCAACACTCAAAAGTCAGTAACTTTCCTTTACAAAAAAAAAAAAAAAAAATTCAGTGAGGGACAAGTTAGGAAAACAGTACCTTTCACTATAGCATCCAAAAAATGAAATATCTAGGATTCCATCTAATGAAGGAACTAAAACACCTCTACATTGAAAATTACTGTTCTCAGAAAGGAGATTGTAGAGGATATCAGAAAATGAAAAGATATCTGTTGTTCTTAGATAGATGAACATATATAGTGGAAATGTCCATACTTCCAAAATTGTTACACAGTTTTAATGCAATTTCAATAAAAGTTTAAAAAGCATATCTCTCAAAAATAAAGAAAATAATTCTAAAATTTATTTGGCACCAGAGAGATCTATAATAGCCAAGGCAATTCTGGTCAATAAATGCAATGCACAGAGCATCACAATCCATGACTTGACACATACTACAAAGCTATTGTAACTAAAAATAGCATTTAGGGGCTGGGGATTTAGCTCAGTGGCACAGTGAGATGTCGTGAGTTCTATTCCTGGTAACAAAAAAAATAATAGCATTGAACAGGAAAAATGCTTTCTGTTTTCAGTCTTTTATGATATGGTATCACTATATAGTACAGACTGGTTTTGAAGTTGCTATGTATCCTAGTCTGGGCTTAAACTCATGGTAAACATCCTGCCTCAACCTCTAATGTGCTGAGATTATGGGTGTGCACCACCATGCTCAACTGTTTTCTCCATAGTTAATCCTGGAAGAAGTCTGGGTTGGATAAATAAAATGTGATATCGATACATAACCAACTATTACTTGGCCATAAAGAAGAACAAATTTGAAACATTTGTAGGAAAATATATACACTTCAAAAATATAATATTGAGTAAAACAAATCAGATATACAGGATTGAATATTGCATACTCTCTCTCATTTGAATAAGGTAAAGTACAAATAAAGAGCACCGAAAAGGATAGATAAAAGGAGACAAGGAGGAAAATTTCTCGAAAATGTGAAGGAGTCCTGGAGATTAAGGGTGAGATGAGAATGAGAGGGATATTGAAAATACATAGGTTAAGTATCAATTGTTTATATTAAGGACTACATTTTCTTAAAATATAATTTTCTTTTCCATTTTGCTAAGCATAAGAGAATATTTCTGATTAATATTCACATATGCTCAGGAAGTTGCCTTACAAAAATTTCTTCCAGTTGTTGGATGTAGGATTAAAAAGATCATATGTACAATGACATTCTACAGTGCATGAAGAAAAAGAATTAAAATAAAGAGAATAACATCTTATTTTAATTGCTCCTAATGTGCTTAGGTTTTGGGCTACACACAATTGCAGGGAGTGTTTGTGACAACTGACTAACAAGAACTATAGAAGATCATGAAAATTTACTGTAATAGACAAAACATCTGAATCACACCTCTCTCAATTTTCCCTGTGTATAGAATCTTATGGAAGTTTACAATCCTTGTTCTCTGCTCTCATTATGAAATTGTAGAAAAGAAATGGAAAATAAAATAAGTAGCTAGAGACCCACTCTCTTTCACACACACACACACACACACACACACACACACATATACACACACATGATTTTTCAACCAAATCAACAGAGTGAGGAATATATGATCCATAAATTGCTACCAAATTAAAGATATCTAAATAATGTTTTAAACTGTTTATTATGATTCCTTGCACATTACCAGTTGTAAGTCTCTTTGAAGATACTAGGAATGAAAAGAAAACTTTTTCTTATAATGTTGTTATGTCTATTATTTAACCATTACATTTGCCTTTATTTATGTTTTTAGGTAATTAACATATGTGTTTTATGTAACTGTACATATACCACAAAATATTATCTATATTTATAATTATCTAGTGAAAGCCTATACACTTTGTCTTTACAGCCTTTTAAATTTTAATTCATGTTTAAATAACTTTGTAGTGTTTTTTTTCTTATGGCTAGTCAATAAAAAATTATAAGAATTAATCTTGCATTTATTTTAAACGTATAACCACATATTTACTAGAAGAAATACTAAGTATTTAACATTGCATTGAGTATAACTAAATCGATCTTAAGAAATTGTTGCTAACATTTTCCAGAATTACATTGTTTGGGCAAAATTCGGGCTGTATTCTGCAAGAGACCAAAGAACTTTATGAGAACAGACACAGTTTTAATTTAGATGGGTTACCTCTCATCCCAACTTGCAAGTCAGGGAAGCGGGCATGGACCTGCCTTTGTTCCAAGCTTAGATACATTTTTGGTTTCCAAGGTAAGAGATTGAAATGTTGTAGCCCTGGCCACATGTTGTTTTCCTTGTGCCATGCAACCGGGTCAAGCCCAACCACAATGATATATACTTTCTGTACTTTGTTCTATATGTCCCCCTTTAGCTAACCATACATTTCCTTTATGGTTACAATGTTTATCTAGGGCCAGGGAAAGGATGAATCAACCCAGGCAAGGTCATGGGTAGTTATCTAGGCTCTGGCTTCTTTGGTTCTTTGTTTTTGGAGAAGTATTACAGGGTTAAGTCAGGACTGCAAAGTTAACTCTTTACAACCCTCCGTGATGTTTCTCAAGACATATTTTGAGGCTTGCATTAAGACTAGAATCATTCCATCTTAAAATGATATGTTAAGAGTCACAATTCCCTTCAATATGTGTTATTCTGCAAGTGGACATGTGACTGAATCAAATATGTATGAGGAAAAACACCGCAACAATCTAAACAAAAATAACTAACATTTACTCTGAATTTATGATTTACAGTGAATTATTTTCTATAATTAAAAATGAAAAGGAAAGGTGATTTTTTTTTCATAATTTTAAAGATGAAAATGAGTTAGAAAGGGTTTAAGAAAAATACAAAGAAAACAGAAAAAAGTCACCTTAATCTTTGAGATGTGGGCATAATCTGAGGTATTATGAAGTCCATATCTCATTGTAATTCGATGAACAATTTGTCTTAGAGGAAGCATGTATTATGCATTTTTTAAAAAACAAGTAACAATATAAAAATAGTTCTCGACAAAAGTAGAGTTGCAAGAGTTCTTTCCAGGTAACAACACAAACTCAATTGCTCACAATGCTATTAATAATAAAGTTATTCATAAAATTACTAAATCATATAAAAGAGAAACAGTGTCATTCCAGAGATGAAGTAATGACAAAGGCTAGAGAATATGCCTTAAAATAAAAAGAACAAAGCAACTTTGAAATGATAAAGGAGATATGCATTAATATTCTTTTTATAAAAGTTACAGCTCATTTTAGAGTTGTCAAGCAGGTCATACTTCTTTCAAGTTCCAGATTTCCTATTCATTGGAACCGCAAAGTAAAGCTATTAAGCTGGAATTGATGATACATTTACATCTACTTCATTAGTTACTGAATGATGACAAGACACTATTCTTTCTAAGTTATTTGCTTACTTAAGCAAGAAACTAACCAAATTAAGAAGCAAGTAGATATAATGAACAAATACATTGTAAAGGTTTCATAGAGAAAACATTTATTTTCATTTAAATTATCTATATGTTTATGTGAACAGAGAATAAAAATATTTTTAAATGGAAATAATGTCTTCACTAGTAGATTCAAATTATTATACATTAAAAACCTCATATAGAAATCTAGCAGGCTGTGATTTTTAGCCTGGTGCTATACTACTTATGTTAGTATTGAATTAGTTGCAGGATGAGAAAAGTGGTAACTGCAGGATTCGTCTTTTACTTGCAATTATAAGGTATATGAGAAAGCAATAAATAGAAAGAGAGACACTGGATCCTGCCTCTAATACATATCTCCTCAGTGGTGATCTTATGGGCTTCTCTATAGAAGAATGTTATGTGTTTATCTTTGGGTCTCATTAGTTTTCACTTAATTTCCAGCCCTGGCATTGCACTATAAACACAGCTGTATGTCTCTACAGATGGAAGGTTAGTAATCATTCCACAAGTCCTCCTCTGCCTATTATATTCCTTATTACCAGATTCACCCTGCTTTAGCAACTGTCAAATATTTTTTTAAATATTTAGATTTCTATTTTAATAATAGAAATGAAATGGAATTATATCATATATTCTTTAAATTTTTCTAAGATTTAATGATATGTTTATTGCCAATCCAGGGCAGTTATCTTAAAAGTCAAATCCAATCCATATTCTACAGACCAATTCATGGTAATAATGTAGTATAAACTGGAATTTTCTGTATTTCTTTATTAAAATTATATAAAGTCGCAGGGGCAAAGCGCCTGCCTGGCAAGCGCAAGGTCGTGAGTTCGGTTCCCGGTACCGGAGAAAAACCAAAAAAACAAAAAAAAAAAACCAAACAAACAAAAAAATTATATAAAGGATGGTCATTAGTAGCTGTCTATTTTAAAATGGTGTGTTAGAATGGGACTGACACAGGGAAGGAAATCTCCTCTGGGTTTCTAACTAGTGGAGGCATAAAAAATTGAATGTACTGGATGTGTAGAATTTTTTTTACTGGTACATGTTTGTAGTACATAATAACTACATTCTTCATGGGGATTTAGTACATATACATGACATATATTAATTATTTTTATCACCTCCCCTCCATCAATGCCATCTATTGCTCATACCCTTTCAAACACATGAAAGATTCATTGTCTAACTTTTATTTTCCTCCTTATATTTTGGATTTCTCATATATGAGAAACCATATGATAACTAAGTTCCCATGTCTGACTTATTTCAGCTAGTACTATGGTCACAAGGTGCATCCATTTTCCTATAAATAATTTACTTTCATCCATATCTGTGACAGAATAGAATGCAATTCTGTATAAATATCATGTTTTCTTTCTTTCTTTATTTGTTGATGGGCATATGGGCTGCTTCCAAAATTTAACTGTTGTGAACTGTGCTGTAAAAATTATTGACATGCATGTATTACTGTAATATAATGACTTTAACATTCTGGAAAAATTCCTAGAATGGAGAATAGGTGGGTAAAGTGAATTTTTATTTTACTATTTTGAGAAATCTCCATACTGATTTTCATAGTGGTTCTACTACTATAGATTCCACTAAGAATGTACATTTTCTTTTTCCCATGGCCGTCTCAGCATTTATTTCTTCATTTTTTGGTAGTACCAATTCTTCCTTGAGTGCAATGTAATCTCAGTGTTGCTTTAATTTGCATTTCTCTAACAGCCAGTAATGAAGAATATTTTTCTTGTATTTATTGGCTTTTTTGTACCACTGAGAAGTATCTTTTCATTTCAGTTACCATTTTTTGATTGGGTTTTTAAATTTGTGGAATTTAATAGTTTAAGTTCCCTATATACACTAGCTATTAGTCTTTTGTCTCAGGAATAGCTATAAAATATTTTCCCCTTCTGTAAGTTGTCACTTCACTCTGCTGGTGGTGTCACCTACTGTGCAGAATCATTTTAATTTGATATGGTCCCATGTTTTGATTATTTCTTATGCAATTGGGCCTGTGTTCAGAAAGTCCTTGACAATGCCTAACACTTAGGAGTTTAACCTATTTTGTCTTTCAGCAGATGAAATGATTTGTTTTAATATTTAGATCTTTGATCCAATTTTCTGTTAGTTTAGTATAGTGAGAAATATGGTTCTGGGATTAGTCTTCTCTATTTGAACAGCCCGTTTTCCAGCACCACCTATTAAAGAGGCTATCTTTCCTTCAGAATTATTTCTGGCCCCCTTTTCAAAGATCAGGTGGCTGATTATGCTGGAATTTGTTTCTGTATCCTCTATTCTGTTCTCTTAATCCACAAGTCTGCTTTTCTTTTTGCAGTGCCACACTGATTTTAACCTCTTTAGCTTTATACTACAATTTGAAATCTGGGAGCGTGATGCCTCCTGCTTTGCTCTTATTTCTCAAGATTGTGTTCACTCTTCTAGCTTCTGGTTTCATATGGATTTTAAGATCTTTCTCTTCAGTTCTGTGAGAAATTCTAATTGAATATTGATTTTTTTTGCATTACATTTTTATAGGAGTTTTGGAAGTATCCTCATTTTGACAGTATTCTTTCTGCCTATTCAAGAACAAGGGCTGTATTTACATTTTCTGTAATTCTATCCTATCACCTTTTTCAGAGTACTGTAGTTTTCATTGTTCTTTTACTTCCTTGATAAAGTTCATTTGTAAGTATTTAATTTCTGTTGGTATTGGGAGCCACTAGAGCTGGATATTTGTCATATGTGTGAGGGCAGGACAGAGCCAGAGTGCCTCAGGCAGTAAAGCTGCCACAGTATTCAAAAAGGCATCCTGCCGGGACAATTACAGTCTTTAAGTCATTAGTCGCTAGGCAACATTATCTACCCTGATACAAAATTTGCATGAGTATAAAATAAAAGCCCCCACAGTTGAAGTCAGTCCTCTTGCTCATCAGGTAAGCAGTAACTCCACCTGACCTTAGCTATGGTCTCTTGTCTTTATTTTCTAAATCCTCTTGCCATTTTCTCCTGGGGACCACTGAGAGACCAAGTGCTACACTTGGTGTTGGGACAAGAAGAACTTTCCCCAATTTCTTCCTTGTTGAGTTTATTTTTGATATATAGGGAAATTATTAGCTACCTTTTTGTGTATTGACTTTTTATCCTACTATACCACTAAATTGTCTTATTAATATTCTATAGGTGTTCTACATAGACGAGTATATCATCTGCAAATAATAATAATAATTTAAATTCCTCCTTTCCTATCCACATCTCTTTGATTTATTTGTCTTACCTGATTGCTTTAACTAATGTTGTTCAAACTGTACTGAACAGTAGTAGTGATGGCAAATATTCTTGTATCTGATTTTAGAGGAAGAGCTTTCATATTGTTTCCACTTAATGTGATGTTGGTCCTTGGCTTATAGTGAAAGGCTTTTTTCAAATCGAGGTAAGGTTTTCTATACCAATTTTATTCAAGGTTCCTATTCAGAGTGGATGTTGGATTTTGTCAAAGTCCTTTCATACATCTATTAAAGTGAATGTGTCTTTGATTCTGTTTACATGGTGTATTGTAATTACTGATTTGTGTATGCTCAACCATCCCTAGATCTCTAGAATTAATCATACTTGGTCATGAGGTAGGATCTTTATGACAATTTGCTGCATTCTTTTTTACACTATCTCACTGAAGGTCTTTACATCTATGTTCATTACAATATTGTATTCTTTCCTGATGTATGGAATTTTAGTACAGTTTTTGGTTTAGTTAAGGTTTTCAACAGGCTTTGCTTAATTCACCATTGCCTATCCTGCCTTGGCTAGAGTGCTCAGGTAATGCATGTGGCCAACACTTTGTACACAATCTCTTATGTGAACGTGACAACTTGTGACTAGAAGGAAATATGTTAATTTGGTGCTGTCCACTGTACTTATAAATCAAGTTGCAAATGTCTTTCTACAGTGTGAATAAAATGAACACACTCACTTCATAAGTCAGATAAATTTATCTTCATTTATACTTTTAGAGCTTCATGACACTTGGCAGAGTTATTGAAATACTAACTTGATGACATTCTACTTTTCTTTAAATACCTTCAGGTAAGCCAAGTGAACTTTCCTTTGAAATATGTATATAAAATTGATGGCAGAGTTATTATCCTAACTTAGAAAAGAGCAGTATATTACATGTTATTATTTATAATCATTACTTTTAGCACTATCACTAATACACTATAATTATTTGGGAAAATGGGATGGGGAAGAATAAAAACGGATATCTTTATAAGTGATCTTACACACTTCCAAATTTGTCAGCATAACGTCTAAGAATTCTAAAAATAACATTTCTCTTATATACAGCACATTCTCCATTTAAAAATAAAAAAACAGCATAAATCATAGAAATAGCTAAGAATGCTTGATACTATACATTTCACAGATAGTATACATTTAAAAAAAAAAAACAGAGTGTGATGGTTTAGATCTAAAATGCCACACAAAATTTTCAAGTGTTCAGACACAGGACTTTTCCAAGGTGACTGGATAATGGGAACCCTGTATAATCTGTGGAATAATCCTTTGATGAATTCCTCACTAAATATATGGTCAGGACTTTGTGTCTATTTGGAGCAGGTTAGTTACTAGGGGCATGTCTTTGGACTTTCTCTCTCTTTCTCTCTCTCTCTCTATCTATCTCTGTCTCTCTCATTTCACATTCTGGCTTTTCCCATTTTCTCTCTATTACTTCCCATAGTTTGGGCAGATGTTCTCTGCCAAACCCTTCCGTGATACATTTTATTGCCTTTTAATTAAAACTGCATGGGGGCTGGGGATTTAGCTCAGTGGCACAGCTCTTGCCTGGCAAGCACAAGGTTGTGAGTTCAGTACCTGGTACCGGAAAAACAAAACAAAAACAAAACAAACAAACAAACAAACAAACAAAACACACACAAAAAAGCCCACACACAAAAAAAACCCAATTAAAACAACATGAAATGAACCCCCAAAAACTTGAGAAAAATTAAGCTACCCTCCTCTACATTTTTTATATCAGATATATTGTCCCAGTTGTAGGAAGGCTAATAGAAGCAGAAAACTGTAAGAAGTAATCCAACTTAATTTCCTCTTTTCTGGTAGTACTGTGTTCAAATGTAGGGCCTTTTGAATTCCAGGTAACCATTCTACCACTGAATCACATCCACAGAATCAAAGTTAAATATTAAGGTATTATCTGTACATGAAACATAAAAGAAATCAAGTAAATTTTAGGAAACAAATAATTTCAATTTAATATTAAGATTTACTTTAAATGAGTTGAGTAAAAGGAGAGAAAAAGACCTGCACATTCAATGCAATAATTAATCTAGATTATCTACAGTTTGAATAAATCCACTATGTAGTAATTTTATTTATTGCTTTCAAATTTTCCTTGCCTCCACTTCTCTATGAAAATAAATACCACATTTTTAATTACTCTGATCATCAGAGTATATCATATTATCCTTCACTTGTATCACTGCATTAAAGCAATGGTTGCTATGGTTATTTTCATGCAATAAATCATTCCAAAACTTACTGGTTCAAAACCACATCAGATATTGTATTATATCTCACAGTATCCACGGATTAGGAATTTAGAATGATTTTACCTGAGATGTTCCATTTGGAGTCTCTCTTGTGTTCGCCAGCACAAATTGGCTACAGATGAAGCAGCAGGGGGCTGAAACCACTGAAAGCTGGTAGGAAAACTTTGTTCACAGAGAATTCAGGCCTCTCTGATAATAAATTTGGGGTCCTTGCAGCATGGGAGAAGTAGGATAATATGATATAATACAGGGGTCTGAAGGGTTCAAAGAGGAGCATACCTACAGAAACAAGTGAATACATGCAGCACTTTCATGACCTATCACTGGAATTCAAACAGTAAAAAGTCATAAGGCCATATCTTGTTGATTAACCCTTGGTCATTTATATGTATCTTCAATCTACTTCTGCTGCATTTTCCATCGTAATAGAATATAAGTTTATGGAGTAGGTATTGATGAGCTTCTGGATTTCTACAGGAACTGTTGTCATTTCACCCTTTACATTGCTTATTGCATGGATTTGAGTGTTTACACTCTTTGATAAGTTTGCCTAAGAGTTTGTCAATTTTATTTAATCTTTCAAAGAACCTACTCTTTTATTCATTGAATCTTTGTACTGTGTACTTAGACTTCATTGCTTTAATTTCTGCTCTGGCCTTTTAATTTCTTCCTTTGTACAAGTTTTGGGCTTGACTAACTCTTCTTTTTCTAGACGCATGAGTTTCTACATTAGGTATTTATACTGAGCTCACAATTTTTTCCTGATATGAACGTTCACTGCTACTTATTTTCCTGATAAGACTGATTTTGTTTGTCTCATAAGTTTCAGGATGTTGTATTGGTATTATGGTTCAATTGTAGAGAGTGTCTAATTTAAAATTAATTTATTAATTGGTTTTTATTTCAAAGGGAAAGAACAAAAACAAAACAGCAAAACAAAGACAAAAGCAAAACACCCCAAACCAGTAAATATTAAACAGAATTTTAAAAAAGATGATAGAAAATTAACAATGATAGTTGTATTATATATGGTGATCTTCAAAGTAATTGCTCAAATAAGCAGATATAGGCATGAAGGTTGATTAAACATTGATTGTTCCTTTTAATAAATCAATAGGTATTAGCAGTACAATTAT
>NW_004955525.1:3271410-3272391 GCF_000276665.1 Chinchilla lanigera | reverse complement strand
ATCACTTCTTTCTTTCTTTTCACCTTTCCCTCAATCCAGTTGCTCTTTAATTTTGAGGAGTTTCTTTACCTTTCACAATATAATATATTGTACCTTTCAGATTTTATTTACTGTTTCTGATTCTTACAAAAGGGAGACAATTTGATGTCTACACATGAGGGTCTGATTTACTTCACTGTTGGGTATGGTCTCTAATTGCATTTAATTACCATAAAAGCCTCAAGTTTATCTTCCTTTAAAGCTGAGTAATACTCCACTGTATAAAAATACTACATCTTTCTTATATATTCCTCAGTTGATGAGCATTTGTGTTGTTTCCAAGATTTAACTATTACAAATTGTGCTGCTATAAACATGGCTACACATATATCACTGTGGGATGAGGCTTTCATCTTTTCTGAAAAAAAAAAAATACCAAGAAAGAGAATAGCTGGGTTAAATGGGACCTCTAATCGTAGTTTTTTTGAGGATTTACCACACTGATTTCCACAGTGGTTGTACCAACAGTGGAAAAGGGTTCCTTTTATCCAACAGCCACTCCAGCATTTTTTATTAGTGGATTTCTGGATGATAGCCATTTTTTGTGAGGTGAGATGGAATCTGTGTTGTTTTAATTTGCCTTCTGAAATGATGATGTTGAATATTTTCTCATACATTTATTTGCCATTTGTAGTTCTTCATCTGAGAAGTGTGCATTCATTTCAGATGTCCACTTTTGGATTGGGTCTCTCAATTTTGGAGGACTGATTTTTTAATACTTTATATGTTCTAGGTAAAAGTCCTTTGTCAGTCTCAATTTGCGGGTTTCATTTTTATCGTGTTTGTGATTTCTTTTGATCTGCAAAAAATTTTCAATAAGATGAGATCCTGGTTTTGACTCTTTGAAGTATTTCCCACATAGTTTGGTTTATGTTCATAAACTCTCTGCCTATATCTATATCTTCAAAGGTTTTCACCTACTTTCTCTTCCAGTAGATTTAA
>NW_004955525.1:3223777-3263957 GCF_000276665.1 Chinchilla lanigera | reverse complement strand
GCGGCCTACCTGGCTCTTTGGGCGCTTTTCGGCTGGGAATCGCGGTGGTATGAGTCCGGCCCACACTCGGACCCAGGAGCGCTGCAGCTCCCGGAGAACTGGCTGCCTGGGTGCAAGGCGCGGGGGGCTCCATTTTGACTTTAATATGAAGTATTGTGATAGACATGGGTGTAGTTTTAGTCTACAGCATGTGGAGAGCCAGTTCTTCTAGGACCATTTATTAAAGAGGCTACCTTTGTTCCAGTGAACATGTTTGGTCCCTTTATCAAAGATAAGGTGGCTGATTGTGTCTGTGTTTGTGGCTACATCTTCTAATCTGTTGTATTCTTAGTTCTTGGTTCCTTGCTATTTTTAAGAGATCTTTCCATTTGCAATCATTAGCTGCAATGTTATCATCAATGTCTGAAAATCTATCTTCAGTTTTGCTCAAAGGGTTTCACCAGCTTTCAATGGAATGTTTAGTTTTGTGGACATGTCTTTGTATCTGTTTTGTGCATTCCAATTCCTATATTGTTCTTTCAATGTTTCCATCATTTTTCTGTTCTCCTGTATTTTTTATCTGTATCTTCTTTTGATATACTCAATGATTCTTTCATTATGGTTGACATTTCATCTGGGAGATTATTTCTGATCTGATTTCTTCTATAACCTGATGTAGATTTTTTTTTTTTCCTTCAGTTGCTATCATTGCAGTAATTTCAGGTGTTTGAATTCCAAATTGCCCTATGCCAATGTTTCCTGCACTTGTTCTGTGTGGGCTGGAGCTCTGAGATTGCATTTTCCTCCTTCATCTTGCCTTTTTGAAGCTTCTGAGGTTACTCAGTACTCAGTTGCTCCTTGTTGGTGGGTGTAGGTGGACTGCTGAGCCTCAGTCCTGAGAAGCTCACCAAAGTTCCCTGCATTCCCCAGGACTCATACTTTTTCCTGCAATGGCATCAGGATGCAGATTGCAGAGCATCACCTCTCCTGGAGAAGTCACTGAAGGTTTCTTGGTTCCCCAGAACTCAGAGTCATCCCACGATGGTGGTGGGAGGTGGAGTAGAGAGCTGGATTAAATTGTTGAAGTCATCTCAAGCTTTTCACATAGTATGCAACTCCCACTGATACACACGGAACTATTTCTGTTCATTTTTATGTAGCAACAAAAGATACTTTTTTTCACT
Organism: Chinchilla lanigera; assembly: GCF_000276665.1. Classification (NCBI taxonomy): domain Eukaryota; kingdom Metazoa; phylum Chordata; class Mammalia; order Rodentia; family Chinchillidae; genus Chinchilla; species Chinchilla lanigera. The sequence continues at coordinate 3,262,794 of NW_004955525.1, read as the reverse complement.
ATGGTTTGTTATGAGGAACACCATTTTCAACAGAAAACCATCTTACTTTCAGCAAATAAAGTGTTATAAATGAAAATAAGATCAAAACTTTAAGTATGCATTCCTCAATAATATAACTTATATTATTATGAATGATGGAGTTTTTCCCTAAGTTTGAACTTTACATTTTTCACAATCCAAAACACTTAAAATAATAATTACACATATAAAAACCATAACAGAAGTATTTGAGAACTGTTTTTAATTCCAAAATTGAGGAGCAATGAAAGTATGTATAATTGACCTCAATCAAAATACCAAATGAAATTTATGAAATAATACTTCTGAAGATATCATACAGAAAGTTATAAGAATAATGATAATTAAGAAAAAAAATAAAGCTGAGTATGATGGCACATAGGTATAATCTTAGAACTTGAAAGGATGGGGCAAGAAGACCAATGTTTCAGGGCAAGCTTGTGGTATACAGCGAGTACCAGGTCACCTCAGACTACAGATGGAAACCCTATCTCAAACAAAACAAAGCAAAGCAAAGGAAAGAAAATAAATGAAAATAGTATGATAACTTTTACTGCTTTAGTTTGTTGCCTGGATAAACTTTCTAGCTTGTACCAAATGAGAAATAAGCCAAACAGATCATAGCTAACTTTTGAAGTGAATTCAAACGAAATTGTGTCTTAGAAATTCATTGTGGCTAGAATATTAGAAAGTTATAACATAATTTATGGCAAAAATTTCTGTTTTGGAAAATAAGAAAGATCTAAATTAATTATTTAAAATCCCACAGTAAAAAATAGAAAGAAAAAGGAAGTAAATCAAAATAAGAAGAAAAATTAATACAAAAAGCATAGATCAATGTCATGATAAGTAGAAATGTAATGAAAAAAATTAGTGAAACCAGAATCACAGATATCAGTATGGATTCTATATTCAGGCATAATGTTGCACACCTGTAATATCAGCACTAGGGAAGCTGAAGCAGGTTGATCACTGAGAGTTTGAGAGCAGCTAGGGATACAAAGTGAGCTCAAGCCCAGCCTGAAATGCTCTGTCTCAAAAAGACAAAGAGAAGGTACAGATTCTATAGACACTAACAATGCAACAAGGGCATGTTAATGTTTATTTCTTGTATTCTTGACAACTTTGACATGCTACACAATTTCATTGAGTAAAAAAACTACCAAGATCCACAGAGGAGAAGTAGTAAATATGAGTAGACCAAGAAATGGAATTTATGGATTTTTTTTTTTTTTTTTTTTTTTGCGAAAAGTATATTCTAAGCCCAGTTGGCTTAACTAGGAAAATCTATTAAATGTTTAAAAACGAAATGAGACCAATTCTGTATAACCTCTGACTTAAAAATTCATTTAAATCATTTCATTATTTGAGGCTGACATTTCTTTGATATTCCAGAAACAAGAATTAGAACAAGAAAACTTGCACAAAAATATCATCATAGATGCAAATGACTAAATACTTAACAAAAGTTCACTGAATCAAATCCAACAGTATAGGAAAAACATTACTATATCATGAAAAATTGGAGTGTTTCACACTCTTCTACAAAGCTTTCCCTCATTAATCTCCTAAATCTCCTGTGTTTCTTCGTCAGGCTCTTTGTCTGTCTGTGTCTGTGTTTCTGTGTCTGTGTCTATGTCTGTCTTGGCCTCTCTCTCTCTCTGTATCTATCTATCTATCTATCTATCTATCTATCTATCTATCTATCTCTCTATCTATCTATCTATCTCTCTATCTATCATCTATCTATCTGTCTATCTATAATGTATAGCTTATTCTTTTCTAAATTTATTTTCTCTGTTGCATAGTTACAATTACAATGCAACTTAATTTTGATCAAGAATTTTTCCCAACTTTTACTGAATCCAATGCTGTATGAAAAAAAAGGCATTCAAATAAACAGTATCTTCTGGCACACATTAATTAAAAAACACACTGTAAATAGAGTTTCTATCTGCAATTTGTGTTTTATAATTATAACCTATTAAAGAATGGTCTTGGTAATGTAGTTACGGTGAATTCATACCAATTGTGAATTAAATGCTAAATATTTAAGACCTAGGGTCACTTAAATCTATGGATAAAATGTATTCATATTCAGTGTAGTATAAGGAAGTCAAAGCAAGTATTTTATTAATTTTAGTAAAGCTATTTATTGTTATCATGGGACAGTGTAATTTTTAAGGATATTTAAATTATAGTTTTGTCTTCTTTTCTTAAACTTGTGTTTGCCTCTGTGTGGTAAAGAGAGAGAGAGAAACTATGCATGCACCTTATGAAAACTACAAGCGTCAGAAAGGAACAGATATGGGATCTCTGGGTGTTTAAATTGAAATCTGTGCTTTAAAATGTACCACTATTCTCACTAATGCTACATGTTGTCTTTCAGTAAATGAAAACAAATCTGTAACAGTGATTCTGGGCTTTTGTTTACAAATATATCTTAATAAATTCTGAAGCTAGATGTTACTGCATGTATGTTATCTACATCTATCAGGCCAAGAGCCTGTACTCTTCTCATTATTGTTATATACAGTCATGTTAAAGACAAAATACCACTTAATTATTATTGTTCTTTCATTTGACTATACTGTGTAATTTTGCATGAAGAATTATTTACAGTGTTATAATTTAAATTTAAAATGTGATTACTCACACATGCCCAGTAATGTTCATCAGAGAACACTGGCTCATTTCTGTAAGTTTTGTACAAAATCTAGAATGCTGAAACAATTAGTAAATATTTATTTTGTAAATAAATGGTAAGATTTCTAATCTGTGAAGATATAACACTGTAACATTTGGAGAAAAGGATTAATATCTCTGAAAACTTTTGCTCATCTAGAAACCAAGATGTCTAAATTTGAATGCCTGATACTCTGTCATTATTTGAATTTTCATTAATTTTCTTTTCTTTTCAAGTACTCTGCTAAGTTTTGTGAATCTCCATCCATTACCCCAGGAAGTGAATGTTATAGAAAAATTGCAGTCAACTTATACTCCTCTCAGAGATGTTTGCACAGTTGAAGCAATAAGCAACTTTTAAATCTTTGAAGTTTTATAGAATCACATGAGTTCCCAGTGATATTAGCCAAGCACTTTCTACCTCATGAAAATATTCTATAATGTGTACCATTTATTCATGTATGGTCATGAAGTGTGGTAGAAGATTGACATCTGTCCATTAAATTTTAATGTACAGAGTGCTGGTTTAAATATGTCAAAACCTTTTAATATCTGGTATTTGTTTGTTTATTTCAACTGTTAGCCTGGTGGTTTACTTTCTTATTAACTGAAGTCATCTTAAGGATTCCACTTTCCCAGAACTATCCTCAAAGAATGGAACTTAGCCCATTACATGCTTGATAGAAATACAGTAAAATCTTGGCTTGCAAATAACTTGTTCTGCAAGTGTTCCACAATACAAGCAAACATTTCTTATGAATTTTCAATTAATAAATGAGTGATATTTTACAATCTGAGTAGCATATGAGACCAAACATCATAGGATCACAGCTGAGCCTATGATTTTTCTTTCTCTCTCACTGTGGAATTCTGGGTGATCATTTCCCCATAGCAAGAAGTTATGGAGGAGATCTAATCCACAGAAAAGGATAAGAAAAAGTTGGAGGTGTTTCCATTTTAAATGAGATTAAAGAGATCAGTCAAATGTGGAAAATTGTTTGCAATTGCTTGTGGAAAAGCACCATCTGCATAAGGCTGTAGCAATGTGAGCAATGAATTTATTTAATGCGTCTGCAACAACATATTTCCATGAAATCCTCAGAAGAAAGAAAAGCAAGTGTCATTGGATAGGTTCCTCGTTAAAGGTGAATGAAAGTAAAAGCCTCCGTTGAGCAAATAGATAGTAGTAATTCCATTTGCTATAGCAAAAGTCATCCTACAAAGTAACCTTCCTCTCTCTATGCTATGTTTTTTATTAATGAAGTGTATTGGTATATTTTAGGTACACAAAATTATCATAATCATTATAGAGAATTTGAATCTGTACGTGATATAATTTAATTCTTTTTCTCCATGCCCTTCCCCTCTCTTCAACACCTCTTTCTCATCTTAATTACAAAAGCTTTGTTTCCATTTCATCATGCTTTCTCATTTTTTTCTCTTTTCTTTCTCAATACCCCCTCCCTAATTCCTCTTCCCATTTGAAAAATTTATTCCTATTTCACATTATTTGTTATACATTTCGGTTCTTATTTACACTTTTAGTTTCACACATCAAAGAAAAAAAGTGATATTAACATATATGTTTCCAGTTTATTTCACTTAAAAGCATATTCTCAAAGTTCATCCATTTAGCTAGAAATGTCTCAAGCTCATCTTCCTTTATGGTAGAGTAGTATCCCATTGTATATAAAACCCATGTCTTTATCCATTCACCCATTGATGGGCATTTGGGTGGTTGCCAAGATATAGCTATTACAAACTGTGCCACTATCAACTTGAGTGTGCATATATTGTTGTGGTATGATGCTTTTAATTCTTTTGGGAAGATACCAAGAACGAGAATGCCTGGGTATAATGGAACTTCTAATAGTACTTTTTTGAAGAATCTCCACATTAATAATCACAGTGTTTGCACCAGTCTGTACTCACACCAACAGTGGAGAAATGTTTCTTTTTCTCCACAGCTCCCCCAGCAATTGTTATTGGTTGATTTCTTGATGATAGCACTTTCTGTGGGGTGAGATGGATTCTCAGCATTATTTTAATTGGCATCTCTCAAATGACCACTGATTTTGCCATTTCTTCATATATTTATTTGCCTTTGGTATTTCTTTCACTGAGAAATGTGTATACATTTCAGGTTTCAATTTGTGGATTGTGTGGATAATTTGGAAAGTCTGATTTTAAAATTCATTATGTTCTAGATATTAGTCCTTTGTCTGAGGGACAACTGGCTACAAATTTTGCCCAATCTGTGGGTTGACTTTCCACTTAATTGGTAAATTTTTTTGCTGTGCAAAAGCATTTTAATAGGATGAGATACCAGTTGATTCCTTGTAGTATTTCCCATGCAGGTGAACTTTTACTTATGAAGTCTTTGTCTACACCAGTGCCTTTAAGAGTTCTATCTGTTCTATCATCCACCTGACAAAATGTTTCCATTTTAATATTAAGATCTTTCATCCATTTCAATTTTAGTTTAGTGAGTGTTGAGAGCCATAGGTCTAGTTTTAGTCTATAGCACGTGGAAAGTCAGTCTTTTCAGCACCCTTTATTAAAGAGGATATTTTTCTTCCAGGGAAACTGTTTGGCCACTTTCTCAAAGATAAAGTGGCTGAGTGTGTTAGGAGTTGCTTGTGTATCTTTTAGTGTTCCACTGACACCTAGGTCCATTTATTTGCTACTACCATTCTGTTTTTATCACAGTAGGTTTGCAACATAATTTCAAGTCATGGATTATGATGCCCCCTGCCTTTTTTTCTCCAGAATTGGTTTTGGTATTCTAGGTCTCTTGTTTCCAAATGAATTTTAGGATAGTTTCATCTAGTTGTGTGAATCACACTGACATTTTTCTTGGGATTTCATTAAATATGTACAGCAGTTTTGGAAATATGGCCAATTTTTCATGTTGTTTCCTCCTACTGAAGAACAAGGGATATTTTTTGATTTTCAAATACCCTCTTTGATCTACTTTTTCAGAGTACTTTAGTTTTCTGTGAAGATTTCTTTTAATTCCTTTGTCAAATTGATTTTAAGTATTTCATTTTTTTCAGTGCTATTTTGAAAGTTGTTGTTTCCCTAATTTCTCTCTCATTGCCCTTATTGTTTTTTGTCCATGAATGTTACTGATTTTTTTAGTGTTGACTTTGTATCCAGTTATGCTATGGAGTTTGGATATTAAATGTAGAAGTCTTTCAGTGGAGTTTTTGCAGTCTCTCTGTAGATGATCATGCCATCTGCAAATAATGATAATTCAATTTTTTCTCTTCTTATCCTTATTCCATCTTATCTAATTGCTCTAACATTTCCAGAACTATATTAAGTAGGAACAATGATAGTGGACACCCTTGTCTTGTTCCCAATTTTAGAATGAAAGTTTTAATTTTTTTACCATTTAGTATAAAGTTGGTTATTGCTTTGCCATAGATGGCTTTTATCAGATTGAGATAAAGGCCATTTATTCCAATTTTTTGTAGGGGTTTTATCATGAATGGGTGTTGGACTTTATCAAATGCTCTTTCTACATTTATTGAGAGGATCATGTGATTGGGATTACTTCTACTTGTTCATGGTGAATAATTTTCTTGATGTTTGGCTACACTGTATCTACCAGTATTTTACTAAGGATTTTGCATCTATGTTCATTAGGGATATTAGCCTGTATTTCACTTTTTTTTTTTGTTTGTGTTCTCTGGTTTTGTTATCAGGGTAATGCTTGCAGGATTAATTGGGAGAGTTTTGCTTTCCTGTTAATTTCAATAAATGGATTATTGAATGGAGTAGTGACATTGGATCTTCTCTAAATTTCTTGTACAATTCAGTAGTGAATCCATCAAGAACTGGGATATAGTTTGTTGGTAAGTGTTCTAAATTACATTTTGAACTCAATTGGCTGATATTAGGTTATTTAGAATCTGTATATCTTCTTGATTCACTTTTGGCAATTCATATATATCTAGGAATCTGTTCATTTCTTGTGAGTCCATCTTATTAGAGTCCAGTTTCTCAAAGTAGGTATTGATGATCCTCTGTGTTTCTACAGGGTCTGTTCTGATTTCACCCTTTTCATTCCTAACTGAATGAATTTGAGTATTTTCTTTGCTCTTTTTGATAAGGTTAGCTAAGGGTTTATCAATTTTAATGAATCTTTCAAAGGACCAACTCTTTGATTCACTGATACTTTGTATTATTGTTTTAGTCTAAATTGCTTTAATTCCTACTCTGGTCTTTATAATTTCCTCCTTCACACAAGCTTTGAGTTTGATTTGTTCTTTTTCTAGAAAGTTGAGTTCCAACATTGGGTTGTTTTGTTTGAGTTTGTTCTGTTTTCCTGATGTGAGAATTCAACGCTATAAATTTCCCTATTAGGACTGATTTCAAAGAGCCCCATACATCCCAGTGTGTTGCATCAACATTATCATTTGATTACAGTCTTTGTTTTTTTCTTTTTGGTTTTTGGTACCAGGAATTGAATTCAGTGCCTCGTCTTTGCCAGGCAGGTGTTGCAGTGCTAAGCTATATACCTGCCCCAATCATTTAAAGTAAATACTGTTTAATTTATTCTTTAATTTCATCTGTGACCCCACTGATTGTTTAGAAGGGTGTTATTTAATTTTCACTTGTTTTTGTAGGGATTTTTTGGTTTCTTTTTGTGTTGATTTCCAATTTAATTGCACTATGGCCAGTTAACATGAATGTTATAATTTCAATTCCTTTGCATTTTCTTATGTCTTTTCTATGAGCTAGTATGCAGTCTATTTTGGAAAACATCTTATGTGCAACTGAGAAGAATCTGTATTTGGATGTTGTGCGGTAGAACATTGCATAGATTTCTATGTCCACTTGTTCACAGGTTTAGTAGAGTTCTAATTTTTTTTGCTGAATTTTTCTCAGTCAATTTATCTATTTGTGATACTGGTATCTTAAATTTCCCCTTAAGATTGTAGTAATTCTTCCTGATTTTTATATCCATTTTTATGTAGTTGGTAGCACCAGTATTTGGTATGTATATATTTATGGTTGTTATCTCTTCACCTCGGTGTTTTCCCTTAACAAGTATGTTAATCAGTCTTAGCTTGAAGTTCACATTGTCTGCAAATAGAATAGCTACACCTGCTTTTCTGTGGTTCCTGTCACAAGGAGTATTGCTTTTCATCCTTTGCTTTGTAAATTTCTTTGATTTAAATGTTTCTTGTATGGTGCATATTGTTGGATCTTGTTTCTTGATCTATTCTGCCAGTCTGTTTCTTTTGATTGATGAATTGATATCATTTACATTGATGGTTATAAATGACAAGGATTGGCTTGTCTCATGTTATTTTTGTGTTGCTGGTACCCTGGCTATCTCTTTTGTTTAATTGCTTTCTTTACCGGGTGGCTTCTTCCTATTTGTGTTCTTGAAATTATGGTCTTCACTATATCTTTCTAAAATATCTTTTACAGCATTTTAGAGAGTTGGTTTTGTGGTCATGAATTTCTTCAGGTGTTCCCTCTCAGGGAAATATCTCATTTCCCCATTGATTTTGAAAGATAGTTTTGCAGGGTAGTACATCAATCTGGCTTGAAGGTTGTTTTCTCTTAGGGCTTGAAATATTTTACACCGAGCTTTCCTTGATTTGAGGGTTTGTGTTGAGATGTCTGCTGTGATTCTAATATGTTTTCCTTTATAAGTGATTTTTTTTTTCTGTAACAGCTTTTCATATTTTTTTGTGCTTAACTTTGTAATCTTGGTTTTTATATGCTTTAGTGTAGATTTATTTTGGTCATTGTTATGTGGAGTTCTATATGCATTATTTACTTTATGTAAAATTCTTCATTCATGTTTGGGAAATTTTCAACCATTACTTCTTTGAAAAATAATTTTTAGGGCATTTGAGCTATCTTCAGCTCTCTCATTGACTCAGATAAATCTTATGTTGTTCTTCATTTCATCTTGAAGCTGTTGAATTGATTTTTCATTGTTCCTTGCTATTTTTAAGATAACTTTCTTTTCATGGTCACTAGCCACAATCCTGTCTTCTAATTCTGATATTCTATGTTTGTTTTTATTCAATCAGTTTTGCATATCTTCAATGAAATTTTTAATCACTTGGATATCTGTTTGGATCTGTTTCATGAATTCTATTTATTTTCTATATTGGGCATTCATGGTTTCCATCATTTTCCTAAGCTCTTCTACTTCATTATATGTGTCTACTCTATATTCGTTGGGCCTGTCTTTAATTCTGATCATCATTTCTTTTTAGACCTGAGAGATTATTTTTTCAATAGTCACATCCATTTGTTTTGTTTTTTTTTTTTAATTCTTCTGCTATCATTCCAGAAAATTTCATTTTGTGACTTCAATTTTCTGTACCGTTTGTGCTCTAGACTTGTCCCGTGTGGGCCAGAGGTCTGGAGTGGCATTTTCCTTCTGTGTCTTGTCATTTTTCTATTTTTTATTTTGTTTTATTTACTGTGCTCATGTTTGTGGATTTCTTATTGTAGATAGTTTTATCCCTAGTATTAAAGCTTCTCTAGGAAATATCTACTCCTCAGAGATGTATTCTATGTTTAGATGGCTCTTGGTCTTTGTATGATTCTAATAATCTACCATCCCAATTTATTAAGGATGAGAAATTGCTATTTTTTTGGCACCGCACCTCATCCTTTGGTACTGGACTGTGTTGGTGGTTGTGACCAAAGACAAACACAGTGCTCTCATAGAAGGGAATAAAACTAATTACAACATGTATGATGTCATTGCTAAAGTAGTACAATTAGCAGTAACAATAACATTCTAATAATCACTAAAATAACAATATGCAACTCAGTCATGACAGTCATGTAGTAAAAATACGTGTCACAGTCACAATCCATAAAAGAAAATACAAAGGGTGAAGAAACATAGGTTAAATTTCAGTGGACAAAAGTTTTTACTGTGAGTCTCAAAGTAGTTTTGGCTTCAACGAAGTTATTTTCCTCTCTTGTTCTAATTTCTAGTCAGGAAGTAGGCTGCTAGGTACATAGCCATGCTTATCTTGAAGAAGATAGGACTTCTACACTAAGAAAGGCTGAGATGAAATTAGGGGATAGAGTAGAATCATAAGTTATCATATTTTATTTTGACATGTTTCTACCTATGCACAGTTTGAGAGAAAATACATAATCTTCAGAAACATGTGTTATTAGTATTTTATCTCCTAAAATTGGAAAAATGATTCTTTCTCCAAATCCCAAAGGATGAGCTATGAATATACTCTTTTGCTTTTTTTCTGTCACTTGTTAGATCCATGTAATTTTCTCTGAAGATAGCATAATGAGTGTTCTTTGAACTATGGGGAACATATATTCCTACATTTACCTTCATATTTCTCCTAGTGTTTGAGATACATAGCAGAGATTAGCAATATAATTAGCAATATAATTATAAAGGAATGACTATATCAGGGTTTCAATTACATTTGTGCCTAAGTAGAAATGTGTCAAAACAAAATATGGTAACTTATGGTTCTACTCTATCACCTAATTTCATCTCAATCATTCTTAGTTTAGAAGCCCTATCTTCTTCAAATAAGTATGGTCATATACCTAGTAGCCTACTTTATAACAAAAAGGTGTATAAAGAGAAGAAAATAATTTCCCTGAGGGCAAAACCTTCTCCTTATGTAGTTAAGGATGGTCTCGAACTCACTGTGTAGCACATGCTGGGCTTGATATCATGACAATTTTCTTGCCTCAGCCCCCTGAATGCCAGGATTACAGACATGAGCCACAATACCTGGCTCAAATAACATTCAGGCTTCATGTTTTCAGAAGTCATAATATATGTACCTTTATTTAGACAGATTGTCCTGTCTTGCACAAATAAAATTATAAATAAAGTTATACTGAAAATAGAAGACAGGCAGTGACTTTACTCTTATTTCCAAGGAGGCAATGTACATATGCTCACACATACACATGCCCCTGCATACACAACACAATTAGACACTGTTACATTTTGCATCTGGAATGTCCCTCTAAGACTAAGTTAAAAGTTTAGTTCTTAGCTTTGTGCTGTTGAGTGGTAGTGTAAAATTCATGTGGGGCATACTGGGAAATATTCTGGTCAGTGTAGTTATTTCTCTGAAGACGATGGTGAGATCAAGCCCATTCCACTCTCTTTCACTTTTGCTTTCCAGGCATCATGTAAGGAGGTTTGCTCTGCTCTGTTATTTTGCCTCTTCATAGGCCCAGAAGCAGTATCATGGACTGAAATTTCTGAAGCACTGCGAAACAATGTAAACCTTTTCCCCTTATAAGTTGATAATCTCAAGAATTAGTTACAATAACAAAAACAATGAGCAAGTACACTGTATGTTCAGAAGCAAGGTGTATATTAATAAAACTAGTTTTTAATAAATTTATTAGAATATATGCATTTGACCAAATGCCTTTCAATACCAATTAGCTAGCTATATTCACTACTCAAAATGAGAAGGCTATTGCTAAGACCATTTTTGGAATATTCTATTTGAAATTGGTATAAAGTCAACAATGTTTTTCACTCTGTGTATTCTCATACACCTATTTAAAAAACTGGAAACATTACCTTTATAATAATGCCCTATTAGTGATGAACACTAAGTAGCTCCAATTCAAATTTTGAGTTATTCAGCTATAAAGAAAGATAAACTCGAGGCCTTTATATTTAAATGGTCACAACTAGAGACCATACTCATAAGTGAAATAAATCAAACATACATGTGCAAGCACCGCATTGTGTCACTAGTGTAAAACTTGAAAGAGTTAATTTAAACTCGGAGGTATGATAGACACTGTGAAATGATAGGAAACCACTGAAGAGTAAAGGGCTTCTGGGATGTGGGAAAAGAGAAGGGAAAGAAGGAGAAATTTTGTATGTATGTATATACAGGATAGTTAACATGGTTGTTCTTCTGTCTTCTATTTCTATGCTGAAAGAAACTGTCAATGAGTCTTTGGTTGACCAGTATTGCATGTCTATATCTGTTTTCATGAGAAGCCACTTTGAAGATATCAATATGTAATACAACCACCATTGTTAATTCCCTACCACCTTGTTTGTAACTCTGTATTGTCTGTATTGTGCTTGTGATATGTTGTAAAATGTTGTATGTCTGTTAATGTTTCCCTCCTTTTATCTTTAAAATAAAAAAAACAAATTTTGAGTTATTAACATTGATTTGTTCTTTAATAAATGTCCTCTCAATTTATTATTTTTAGTGCAAAAATATAACTACACACATTTATTTACATATTTTATCTAATTAATGTTTGAAAAAGAAGCTTCAATATTATTTAATATTATTTAGTCAATACCTAATGGCTTCAGATAATTCTTTGCTAATCATTTCTATTATGAACCCTTTTCATTTTCTGTGAGATATGATAGTAGACAGTAACAATGGGACAGGTGTCAATTAGCCAGCAATATATTATTTTTACAAGGTCCACAGGACTTTTCTCCAGCTGTATTATGAACTTGTACCAGGTCCCTATGTACCTTTAAAAAAACATACATGATTTTTAATGGAATTTTTTTTGGGGGAAAATACTGGGCATTAAATCCAGGGCATTTGCAATTAGATACATCCCCAACACTTTGAATTTCCTTTTTTGAGAAAAAGCCTTGCTCTGTTGCTGAAACTGGGCTTCAGCATGCGACACTCTTGCCTTGGCCTCCCAGAGTTCTTAGACTATAGTGATGTGCCACCTCACCAGTTCTTAGCATAGGCTTTTATAAAATAAGTTACATGCTAGTTTAATCATTTATTTGACATTATTTTTACCTATCTCTAGTCTAATGCTAATATAAATACATATTTTGAAGAAGGTCACATTTGAAAAATTTTGTCAAAATCCTCATTCCAACTCTTTAGAAAAGAATTGCATAACTTTAATTTTCTACACTTTATTTTTACAGAAAAGAATCTTATAAAAGCCACTTATGAAAGAAATATGCTTGCTATAGCAGCACAGATGTGGAGAATAGTTTTACATATAGAACTATTTCTCTTTTCTATTTAAGGAAGTATTGTACATTCACAGCAGATAATTTTCTAATATGAGGTTTTCTAAGGTAATATTTTTGTTTTTTGTCTTTTTTGAAACAAGGTCTCGATATGCAGCTGAGGCTGGCCGTGAGCTCACTTTGTAGCCCAGGCTGGTCTCAAACTCATAACAATCCTCCTGCCTCAGCCTCCTGAGTGCTGGGATTGCAGGCATGCACCACCATGCCCAGCCTAAGGTAATATTAATTGCAATTTTTGCTGTCTGCCAAGGACAAGCCACTCAGCTGGTCATCAAAATATTACTACATTCAAAATGACACATTGACTGTGTGAACACACAGGTGTTTTATGTAGTCAGGAATACTTCATTACTTTTATACAAAGTAAATAATCAAATTATATCTAAATGTTTTAGAGCAGAAAAGATATGTGCTAGATTTATCTATTATGTTGCTGGCTGCATATATTAAGATTGACTTCTATTAATGTACTATCAAGAGCAAGAAATTCTTCTTAGATATTAGAAGTTAAACTAGGGAGACTGCAACCTGTATTACAAAAATAGTATAGGAAAAGTGAGCCTAGGATCTAAGTCTGGCTGCAGCTGGCCAGTCACTGTGATCTTTCTTTTATCTGCAAGACTAGACATTCCATGAAATGATGCTCAGCTTCTTTTCTGATTCTTCCATTGTTGATTCTAAACATTAAGTAGTTTTATTCTTCCTGTTTTATTAATGAAACTATTATATATATATAAAAAATGCATCCATCTCATTTACCTTATACATTAGGCAGTCATGCTATGGGAATGAAAAAATGGTGAGGGATATCATTTACAAGAAAATACTTCTGGTGTGTTGTTATACTTTTTCATATTTTCTAAGGTGCCTCAAGGATACTTATTTCCTCCTCTGTACATTATTGTATATTTAATATATTATATTAATCTCTCCAAAAAAAGAAGCCAAGGAAGTTACATTTTTCTCTTCAGAAATATTTTCCTTCACAGGAGTGAAACACATTTTTTTTTTTTTTTTTTTTTTTGCCATTTTGAGACAGGATGTGGACTGTGGATGTGGCTCAGTGGTAAAGTTATTGCCTTGCATGCACAAGGCCCTGGGTTCAATCCCCAGCATGGCAAAAATAAACAACTCACATTTTGAGACAGGGTTTCACTATGCAATGCAGGCTGGCCTTGGAATCACTTTGTATCACAGGTTGACCTTGAACTCACAACAATCATCCTGCCTCAGCCTCCTAAGTATTGGGATTACTGGTATGTTTACCACACCCAGCCTCAAAGAATTTTTACATTAAGAGTTCCTGTAGGGGCTGGGGATTTAGCTCAGTGGCAAAAGTGCCTGCCTGGCAAGCACAAGGTCGTGAGTTCGGTTCCCGGTACCAGAGAAAAACCAAAACCAAAAAAAAAAAAAAAAAAAAAAAAGAGTTCCTGTGAAGCCAGAGCCCATATGATGACTGTTTATTTACTAACTTACAAATTCTCCAGTATTAATGTAAATAAATTATATTTGTACATAATAAGCTTGTAGAAACATTTTATTAAATATTTAAACAAAGAAGACCAAACTAGTCAATGCATATGGAAAAATGTGTTAATCAAGTAGTAATAATGTAATGAAAGAACTCTCTGAACAGTTAAAACACTACCTATATTATAGTCATTTTAATGAAATTATAATACTTATAGGTGGAAAGCAATGTAATTGGCTACATCTGTAAGTAAAAATGACAAAGAATATAGATAAGAGATATAAAGACTGGATATTTAATGATGACACTGTATAACATATATGTTGACAGATTTTTGTAAATTGGTTTCACTCTCAAAAACATGAATGTCCATTTACATTTGAGAAGTAATCCAAGTTATAGTCAATCTATTTAAGACAGTGATGAGGTGCAAAATTATTTTTTTGTTCTAAACAGTTTGTTGTATGTTTATTTTGATGGAAGGGAACATTATGTTTTCATCACTGTAAATATATGTCTAGCAAATATTCTGTAAGAAAAAATTAAAGATGATAGTATTTTTCAACACGAAAGTGTTTCAGAATTTATTTTAATTACATTCTCATTTTCATTTACTTTTGATGTTTGATAAAAATATCAGTGGGCAAAATTTTTTATAATTTTTAAAATAGTCTTTAAAATTTATACCATTTAATATATGACAAAAATAATAACATAAACACAATTAAATATTAATAAATTACTTATATACTTCTAATATTCAAAATTTTTTAATGTAAGAGTGTTTTATAATACTTTTGAGCAAAAATGCTTAAATTTTTTAATAAAGCACTGCTTAACCTTAAACATATAATGAAAAATACACAATTTATAGATATCTAAATTTTGTGAAAAATTAAAACTGCAGTCAGTATTTTTAAAAAAATCAGAACTTTGATACTAAGACAGAAATAAAATAGAGGAAATACTGACTAAAAAGTCAGTCTTTCATTTTGTTCTTTGCATGATGGTGGCATTATTACCTCAGCATGTCATTTGTAACAAACCCCATTTTTTCATTATTTTCAATTTTTTAAAAAAATTAGACTTATCTATATCATTTTTCTAATGACATAAACTTCAGGAAAGAGTATGTGCTTTAAAATTTTAAATTTCAAAACAAGTAAAATCTGAATAATTTTACATCTTAACAAAACACGTTTAATTACAGCAAATAGCGATTGTATTTTAATATTCTTTTATTCCTACCTAGAAGCTAGAAAAATTGTGTTAGAATAATTCTTTTGAAAGGTATAAAATGTTAAGAACATCTAATATTAGTAATGGGTATAAACTCCAATTTTAAAAAATATTTATATAAAAGTAACTTAAAAATTTTATGGTTATCTAGAAATTTTGGCTATATCTAACAGTTGCACAGTTTGCTAAAACTATTACTTTTATCAAATAAATGTTATTTTACTTAATTTTGTCTAGGAGGTATGTTAGCATTTTCTGTTTTCTATTTCAGAACATAAACCTTAAAGCTTTAT
This sequence comes from Chinchilla lanigera, assembly GCF_000276665.1. Lineage (NCBI taxonomy): Eukaryota > Metazoa > Chordata > Mammalia > Rodentia > Chinchillidae > Chinchilla > Chinchilla lanigera. The sequence goes on along the minus strand of NW_004955525.1, from coordinate 3,247,052 downwards.
TCATAGGGTGGGCCTGGCATATCTTTGCTAAAGTTCACAAATTATCTACAGAGGAATGAAGAATTAAAGATTTAGACTCAAATGTAGATTATTTTAAATTATTAGGGAACCTGGAAAATGTATCTCAGTGGTAGATTACCTCCCTGCCGTGCACAAGATACTGGCTTCAATCCCAAGCACTAAAAGGACAAAAAATTGAAAATATGAAGAAAAATATTCAAATCACATAGCCGTTATATCTACTAATTATATTAATTGAAAAGTAAAACTTAAGGTAGGCTATGTATGATTTAGTCCTAGTTATATACATTTAATAATTTTATTCTTGGTGAAAATAGAACTTGTTTGCCTGCCGGTTGCCTCATATTCTTAAAGCTGATATATGTTGAAGGCATTTCTTTTTCTTTTCATTTTTCTTTTTTGGTACCTGGAAGTGAACTCAGGACCTTGCGCTTGCTAGGCAAGGGCTTGTGGCATTTCTTAAGTCATAATACCAGAATTAATTTGTCAAACAAGGGAATGAGAGCCAATGTAAGATTGCCAGTTTTAAATGAGGCTTCTCTTGAGAGTAAGGCAGCAACTCCTGTATCCTCATTTCAAGAACATACAGCTTTGATGAGGACAAACAAGAAACAATAGAACAGTAAAATACACCATACTAGGTTTTAGAATCAATACCTGTGATGAGATCACAGTTCTCACAAATGGGCCACACTTCTATCCATCTGATTCTATGAGTTTCTCTGAGTCCATTTTCTGGTAGAACTAGCATTAGTATTATTCTCCAAATAAAAACTATGAAGATATTATTTATTATAAAGTCTATTCTTTTAAAATACATGAATTTTGGAGAAAAAAATATTTTTTCTTATGAGTCTGTATTATTTAGTAGCATTTAGGAAACAATCCCAAGTATTTTTTTTTAATGTGACCTCTATCCAAAGATATTGTTCTGATTGAACTTTTATGAAAAACTTAGTTGCTTTCAAAAATGATAAGTGTGTACATGGTAGAATAGTTTGACATACAGAGAAGTGTGGCACATATAAATCCAATTTGTCATGATAAAAGAAATCTATATGAAGACGTATAATAACCAAGATTCCAGCAGTCAGCACCAGATCAGAAGATTAAAATGAATTAGAGAAAAGAAATAAATTGCCTATGTAAAAGCCCATCAGAACCACAGAAGACTGCTCAACACAAATCTATAAGTCAAAGAGAGCTTGGAGTGAAGTATTTCAAGCCCTAAAAAAAAAAAAACAAACCTTCCAACCCAGACTGCTCTCTGCTACAAAACTGTCTTTCAATATTGAAAGAGAAATGGTACTTCCATGACAAAGAACAACTGAAGAAATTAATGACTACCAAGCTAGCTCTACAAATATTCTGAAGGATATTTTAGGAAAAAGTAATGAAGACAAAAATTCTAAGAACATCAATAAAAGAAGCCACCAGGCAAGACAAGCATTTAAACAGAGGAGAATGACAAGAAACTAACAGCAAGAAAATAGTATGACAAAGATAAGCCAATATATACCAGTTACAACTATCAATGTAAATGGGCTCAGTTCACCAATAAAAAGAAACAGACTGATAGAGTGGATCAAGAAACAAGGTCCAAAAACATGCTGAATAATAAGAAACACATTTCATTAAAAAGAAATCCATACACTGAAATTCAAAGGATGAAAAACAATAATCAATGAAACAGGAATAAAACAGAGGTAAGTATTCTATTTGCAGACAAAGTGGATTTCAAACCAAGATTGATCAAGAGAAACAAAGAAGGTCACTACATTCTTGTTAAGGTAACAATACAAGAAGACAAATATATATACAGCAAACACCAGCACAGTCAAATGCATAAAAAATATTAATGAGTATAAAAATCAAATATGCACAAATATAATTGTAATTGGAGACTTCATTACTCCACTTTCAAACATATACAGATCAACTAGAGAGAAAAGCAACAAAGGAGTATAGAAACTGGGACAAACTTTTGTACACGTAGACTTGATTTGTGTCTACAGAGTGTTCTAACCCAGAATACCAGAACACATTCTTCTCAGGTGCACAAAGGTTGTTCCCCAAAAAACTACATACTGGCTCTTAGGTCATACTTTACTGCAAAGGAATTGAAATTATTCCATTCATATTAACGAACCATAGTGCAATGACATTGGATATCATAGGTGAGAGAAACTACAGAAACTTCATAAACACATAGAAATTATCTAACATTCTCCTGCAAAACCAATGCATCACAGATGAATTTAAAGTAGTTTCAGCAACTCAGCCATCATGCCAATATAACATATAAAACACTAATATTTATAATATATAAAGAAATAAAAGTTCACATTGTCAGATTTCAAGACCCAATACAAAAATATGCACCTGAAATTACTGTACAATTATCAGATGAAGAAATTGAAAAGGGAAATAAATAGATGAAAAAATGTTTGGTATCATTGATGACTGAAAAGTTTTAAATTAAAATAACACTGAGATTTCATTTCACTCCTATTCTCAAGAAATCAACCAATAACAAATGCTATTCTCAAGAAATCAACTAATAACAAATGCTATTTAAATAATGGCTATTCTCAAGAATGGCTATTCTCAAGAAATCAACCAATAACAAATGGTTGGCTATTCTCAAGAAATCAACCAATGGCTATTCTCAAGAAATGGCTATTCTCAAGAAATCAACCAATAACAAATGCTGACACGACTGTGCAAGTAAAGGAACACTTGTCCACTCTTGGTGGTAGCGTAGACTGGTGCAACCACTGTGGAAATCATCGTGGAGGTTTCACAAAAAAAAACTAAAAGTAGAGGTTCCATTTAACCAAGCTATTCTCCTTATTGGTATCTTCCAGGAAGAATTAAAAGCATCATATCACAGTGATGTATGGACACTCATGTTTATATCAGCAGTTTTAAATAGCTAAATCTTGAAAACAGCCCAAATACCCATCAACTGATGAATGGATAAAGAAGATATGGTCTATACAATGGAGTACTCCTCTGTGGCTTTAAAATCAAATACTACTCTTCCATAAAGAAGGGTGAACATGAGGTATTTCTAGGTAAATAGATGAACCTTCAGACCACACTCTTAAGTGAAATAAATTGGACACACATGTGTAAATATAGTGTGAGAAACTGAAAAGTTGAATAAGGTAAAAAATGTACAACAGATATTTTGGAATAGGAAGAAAAATTTCAAGTGGGAATATGAACTAGGGAAGGGGAGAGGGAAAGGAAGGAAAGGAAAATATAAAAATATAGAAGGAAAACTGGAAAAAAATCTTTTGTACATGAGGAAGAAAGTGGGGCTGAAAGGAAAGGGACTGAGAAATAAAGAAGCATCAATATACATTTTACACAAGTATAAATTCCCTATGATTAATTTTATCATTAGGAATATCTAAAATATACCAATAAAATTAATTTTAAAAATTATCCAAAAATTGAACTACTTAAAATCAAAAATCAAGTCAAGACTTGGGGAAGAGAAATGAACAGAGTCTTCACAGAGGAAGAAAAAGCAATTGGTCAGTTAAAATATGAAAAATGTTCAACATCTCTAGGCATCTGAGAAATGCAAAGTGAACCACCACTGAGATTCTATCTTACCCCAGAAACAATGGCAATTATTAGGGAGTTACACAATAAAAAATGCCTTCGTGGCTGTGGTGAAAAAGGAACCCTTGTACATTGTTGATGGTAGTGCAAACTAGAGCAACCACTATGGAAATCAGCATGGAGATTTCTCTAAGAACTGAAATTAGCAATTCCCTATGACCTAGTGTTCCCACTGCCTGTTATCTCCCCCAAAGAGCTCAATTCATCATACTACAGCAATACATGCATACTAATGTTTATAGCAGCACAACTTATTATGGCAAGTCTTAGAAGCAGGATGTACACTCATTAACAGATAATTGGATAAAAAAACATGTTAATGCTATATAATTGAATACTACTGAGCTATAAAGGATTACACATTTGAGATATTTGTAGGAAAATAGTAAATATAATATTAAGGGAAGTAAACCAGAAACACAAGATTAAGGACTTTATGATATCTCATTTAAGTGAGTTAAAGTAAAAAGAAAATAATAAAGAAAGAATAGAAGGATTAAGGAGACAGATCTCTTGCAATAGGGAATTGGTCCAAAGGAACAAGCATTAGGAATGAGGAAGTGGAGAAGAGGAAATGAGAAGAATATAGATTGCGATGTACAGGAATATAATAACCCAAATGAACATAAACACGGCAAGCTATAACGTGAGCTAAGACAAATAATATCAACAATTATGAGAATGCAATATGGGAACTGGAAGAGGAAAGGGGAGGTGGAAGGAAGGGGATTTTAAATAATGAGATAAGCTGTAATATGTACATGTAACCACTCCTCTAGATGATTGTGAATGGCATAAATTGGAAAGAAATACTAATAAAGTTTTAAAAAATTTAAATCACTTCAATAATGTTACTTCTGAAATGATAAGAATAAAATAAATATAGTATTTACTTAAAGAATAGTGCAAACTTTAAGTATCAAACATGAAAATTCATAATAGTCATTAATAATGATTTAGCAGAAAATTCCAAATACTAACGGTAAGTAATTAGTTCCAACATACAATAATAAGATTCACTGAAGAAGAAAATACAAAAGGAAAATATAACAACTAAAGAATGTACAAATAATTGAAGCTATATACTGAAATATCTTACTAATTGTTCATAGTATCAACTCAATATAATTAAACCAAGCATATTATTTTAAAAATTTGTAAAAGTGTTTTTCCTGTTTTACTTTATTTTAAAGAGAAGAAGAAGAATATTGAAAATAAAATAAAACAATTTTAAATCAGGGAATAAGACAGTAAAAATAATTAATACATTGCATAGTGTTCTCTTCATACATAGTAATTACTCAGAGTAAAAGAGGTAGTTGTGAAATAAAGTCCAGACAATATTAGCACAAATCTATCTTTTCAATGAACTAAGAGAAGCTAGCTGTGTTTATATCTTAACTACCTAGTGTATATACACATTTTTTCCTTTCCTCTTTCTTCCTTTCCCCTTTCTCCCATCAGTTTCTCTTTTCTTTTGAACAGTTTCTTCCCAGTTCATAATATCTATTGTACATTTTGGATGTTTTTTTATTGTTCAGTTTCTCACACTGGTGAGACAATGAGATGTTTACACATGTTGGTCTGATTTCTTTCACTTAAGAGTATGGTTTCAAGTGGAATTCATTTGCATACAAAAGTCACGAGTTTATCCGTCATGGCAGAGTAGTACTACTTTATATAAAAAAAAAAAACACATTGTTTTTGTCCATCCCTCAGTTGATGGACATTTAGGTTGTTTCCAAGAGTTAGCTTATACAGATACTCCTGCTCTAAACAAAAGTGTGCTATGATGTTTTTAATTCTTCTGGGAGGATATTAAGAAGGGGAATAGCTGGGTGGAGTTGGACTACTAATCCTAGCTTTTTAAGGAATAACCACACTGATTTCCATAGGAGTTGTACCAGTCTACTCTCAACAGTGGAGAAGAGTTCGTTTTTCTACACAGCTCCTCTAGCATATCTTATTGGTAGGTTTGCGATGATTGTCATTTTTTTCTGGAGTTGGAATCTCAGTGTTATTTTAATTTGTATCATTGGAATGACCAGTGATGCTGAACATTTTTTTCATATGTTTATTTGCCATTAGAATTTCATCATCTGAGGAGTATGTATTTATCTCAGGTGCCCATTTTTGGGTTGAGTCTTTGAATTTAAGAGTACTAATCTTTTGCAACTGTTTGTATATTTTAGATAAATGCTTTGTTTGAGAGACAACTGGCCATTTTTCCCACTCTGTGGGTTGTCTTTTCACCCTGTAGGTGATTTCTTTTCTTGTGAAAAGTTTTTAATAAGATGAAATCCCATTTGTTGATTCTTTGTAATATTTCCCATGCATTCTTGGTTTGTTCATGAAGTCTCTGCCTATAAACGATTACTACATATTTTTGCTTCCAGTAGATTTAGCGTTTCTCCCTGACTTGCCTTTGTCACCTAGGATTACATTTTATCATAGGTCTTTTCTGGTTCCAAGTGAGTTTTAGGAATGTTTTCTCTAGTTCTTGAGGTATGCTAATGGTACTTTGATCAGGATTGCTTTAAATCTGTATAATAGTTTTAGGAGTAGGGCCATTTTCACTATGTAATTTCTTCCTATCCATGAGCAGGAGATACCTTTTAATTTTCAGGTATTCTCTTTGGTCTCCTTTTTCAAAGTACTCTAATTTTCAGATCTTTTACTTCTTTTGATAGAATGATTGCTAAGTATTTCATTATTTGGATGCAATTGTAAAGGGTGTGGTTCCCCTAATTTTTCTCTGTGTGAGTTTTTGGATTGTGTACCGGAATGGTATTGGTTTTTGAGAGTTGACTTTTATCCAGCTGCACTACTAAATTTGGTTATTAAATCTATAATTATTTTTTGAAAAAAATTGTAAAATTATTGATACAGAGGCAGGGAAAGTGAATCCTTCCAATATCTAAGAGTAAGTTATTTACTAGAAAATGAAACATATACACATAAGACTTTTCAGTATTGTCTATACCAGAAGAAATGCAAAGTCTGAGTCATTTTTAATCCAGAAAAATTCACTTGCCATTTTAAAGAGACAACATATCAATCAGAAAAAGTTAGAAATACTTTTAATGAACTTTGAAAATTCCTTTCAAGAATGAGTTTTAGAAGACCACAATGACCTGAAAGAGATGAAAAATAAACATCAATACTAAGCAATAAACATATAATACTTAGATGAACACTAAATTAGTATTGATTTTAAGTCTTGTATAAGTACAGTTACAAGATCAAAATAGATATAGTGCATATATTTTTAAAAGGGTGAACATTGAAGGGACACAGACAAAAATATTTTCAAACTTTAAAATGATTCTTTTTGTTGTATTAACTTATGTGTTGTAGTTATCTTAATATTATTAAGGATGTAATATGGGATAAAGAAAACAACCATGAATTTTTCTGATTTTTTTCACACCTGCTGTCCTAGATAACTCCAATTATATAGATGAAAACAGAAAATGAAGATATAAGACATAAGATATTATATTTTCCAAAATCTTGGCTGGGGATGTTGCTCAGTGGTAGTGCTCTTGCTTAGTGTACTCAAGGTTCTGGCATTGATCCTGAGTGCCACACACCCAAAAAACTTTTAGCTTTCCATGTGAATTGAAGGATCAATTGGAGTGAATATATGAAGTATTTTATCTTGAATTTTCTATCTATCTATCTCTCCCAACACATTTGATATTTCCTTTTATTGAAAAGACTTATGAACAATTACCTGTTCTGTAGCAATGACTATTCATAGAACCCAGATCATTATTTGAAACCATCACTGCCCACCAGAAGAAAAGAAGCATTTTGGAAATGAACAAAAATTTCAACCATATGTAAAAGAAAAATTCAAAATATCCTTAGATCATCTTCTGTGGAGAAGGGCATTCTTCGATAAGAAAACACTGAGGACACATAATGATTTGTTTATTGTTACAAAAAATGAACTGAAACCTTTCACCTCAAGATAAGAGTGTATTTGAGTTGCAGGAGATCCCTATTTTTTAGTCTTGCCATGCATTGTAAAAGTTAATGGGAAGTAAGGACTGTGATTGTAGTGGATTGATAACTGGTGGCTAACGTATAAGCCCCAGCTGAACTGAGTGAGTGTGGTGCTGGGTGTAGGAGGCCCACCAGGGGACTGTCACCAGCAGCATAAGAGGCAGCATTGGAGAAGGATAATGCTTTCATTACTAAAACATTTGGTATCAGCCCATTTGTACTAGCTACACCCTTGGTTCTCACTCAATAAAAGATGACTGAGATTGGTAATCGGGGCTGCAGTTCGAGAGGCTGTAAGCCCCCCGATCCCAGACCTTTGTCTTTCTTGTTTTTCTTATCTCTTACTTTTTCTTATCATCGGCGGGCACCTCGTTCTCCAGACCTGTCACTATAGATAGAACGACAGTCTTGTCTTATAAGATAGCAGGGAGGGCCGGGAATGTAGCTCAGTGGCATAAGCACTTGCATGGCAAGCCTGAGGTCATGAGTTTGATTCCGGGTACCAAAAAAAAAAAAAAAAAAGATAGCAGGGAGCCTGTCAGTATCTAGTGTCTCAGCAATAGGCACCAGGAGCCAACTTGAACAGCTTATCACTGGACAACAATTGGGTAATCTTAGTTTCAATAGGGATTAGAATTATAATGCATTAAAACACAGCAGAATGCCCAAATCTATAAACTTGTAATATGAAAGTATTTAACTTAGAATGTCTTTAAGGCTGACAAAATCAGTTCATTTTTATCAAAAATGACAGAGGGAGAGAACTAGGAATTTACCATGTTTTTATATGAATTGTATCACCATGTAATTAAACAGTAAAAAAGGTAAACATTTGTTTGTAAAAGTGTTCCATAACATACCATGTCATTAAGTACTAGTATGTTAATGTATCTGGGTGGTTACTTAATAAATATTACATAATAATTACTTCAATCCAGCCCAACTATACAAAAATATGGCCACACTAAAACACACTTTAGTGTAGTAGAGAGTCTAAACTTTCACTTTTATCAGACTGTAACAAAGATTCTCACTTTTTTCCTCCCAGGACATTAGAAAAGGCTCTGTGGAGAGAAGTAATGAGTCCTGCTTACTCTTCCCAGTCAGAGAAATGACAGTGGATATCAAGTGGAGAACAAGGACTCTCACTCTTACTCTCAATCCAGTAATAACAAGGAACTCGATCTCATTTGGCAGCAACAGAGGCAAAGTAGGATATCCAGATTTTACCCCCTACCCACACGCAAAGATAGAAGTAATTAGGTACCACTCTTCTTCCCCACTGGGATAGATGGTGTCAGAGAAGACCTATTTAAATGTAAATTTAGTCAGCACAGCACTATAGTGAAGTCACCCCCTTAAAGTGCTTATGGAGGCTACCTAGGAAGCACAAATTATGCAACTCTACCCCTCCCTTCTAGGGTGATATTAACAGAGGTCTAGCAAGATGAAGACTTTTCTCCCCCTGGGAGTTAATAGAATTGAGACTTCTACCACCATCTGGAAGTAACAATACAATGCTCATTTTCCTACTGGAGTGGTCAGAAGCATCCTGCTGAAGCGTAAAATTTGAATGAAACCCAGAATTCTATTATCTAATACTCAAAATATCCGAATTTCAATTGAGAATTGCCCATCATACGAAGAAGCAGGAAAATATCCACTTTAATGAAAAACAAACAAAAAAAATCTCAGGGACCAATACCAGAATGAGAGTTGTTAAAATTTCCTGAAAAATATTTCAATACAGTTATGATAAAAGTCCTCCAATGAAGAAGGATAAATTTGTGCCATTTATAGGATACACCTTGACACTATAATATTAAGGAAAATAAATCAGACACATAAGCATAAATATTGCATGATCTCTCATATCAGAAATTCAAAATATATATATAAAGAGAAAAATAAAGGATAATAGGAAACAGATAGATTTTTGCAAATGGAAAGGGGACAATAGATAGAGTGAGAAAGAGGGGGCAAAGATGATGAAAATCAGAGCTGAGATGTTAATATACATGTAACTATGCCCTAAAATAAATGTAATAATTGTGTAATGAAAGTGTACTAATAAAAATGAATATTGTTTAAAAAGATATCGAACATGGTTGTTCTTATGTCTTCTATTTCTATGCTGAAAGAAACTGTCAATGAGTCTTTGGTTGATCAGTATTCTATTTCTATATCTTTTTTTTTGAGAAGCCACTTTGAAGATATCAATATGTAATACAACCACCATTGTTAATTCCCTACCACTTTGTTTGTAACTCTGTATTGTCTGTACTGTTCTTTTGATATATTGTAAAAATGTTGTCTGTTAATGTTTTCCTCCTTTTATTTTTAAAATAAAAAAAATTGAATAAATAGGGAATGTCTAGTATATTATAATGTTAAATTTATGGGGACAAAAAAATGATGTGTTCTTAACTTACAAGAAATCATTCCTTAAGCAATCACAGACTCATTCAGAAGAAATGAATAAGTAGAATGTCGTTGGAGATCTCTACAGGTACAGAATGTCTCAGCAAAAAGTAGAAGATATAAAACATATCAAATGAATCATTTGGAACGGAAACCACAATAAAAAAATTGGTACAATAACCACAATAAAAAAAAATTTGGTACAATAACCACAATAAAAAATGAATGAATCATTTTCACAGTATAATGGAAAGCAAAGATTCAAAGAATGTTTGGGGAAAAAGAATTATGGAACTTGAACACAGATCAAATTTCCCTATTTGAGAAAGCAGACTACATAAAATTAACAAAGTTTTACAGATTTGTAGAACTATAAAAAAAAATCTAATGTTCCTGGCATCACAGTTTTGGTGAAGCCATGTGTTGAAAAGGTATGTGATGAAATAATGGCTGAAAATTGTCCAAAAAATACATTAAAGCTAAATATACAAATTGTAAACTATTTTAAATACAGTTAAATCTATTTGCTTTGCAAAATCTCATATGCATTATTTTGGTAAGGATTTGCAAGGGAATCGATTTAATACAGGACACATAATTTATAGGAATATTTTATAATATTCTCTCAAAAAGTCAAGTGCAAGGTTGCAAGAGATTTGCCCATGAACTAAAGACACAAAGTATCCAGCTGAGGGCCTGGGTCCCAAGGCAGTGTCCTGCACAATTCCAGCTCAAGGCCTAGAGCCCACAACAATGTCTCATGTAAGTCTGTATCAAGGGTATGCACTGGAAAGGCCCAAATGTCACTGGTGGAAGCTACTAAGTTTGCACCAGTGGGATTAAGGACCTGTGCCCCCAGGTTGAAGGATTTTAACTGGAGGGAGAAAGTGATATTCAAGGTAAGGACCAGAGCTTCCCCCAAAAGTACCACAGCCATTCAAGTGATGGTGAGGACCTGAGCTCCTTACACAATTAGAACAGCTGAGTTCATTCAGGAAAACCAAGGTGACAAACTTCTCCAGGAGTATCAACAACATACCATCTCCCCCTCCAGTCTTTTTTTATGCTATTGGCAACAGTCCTCAGGTGGGCCTTCTACACCCAGCACCACACTAATTCAGTTCAGCTGGGTAATGCAAGGTGCCCATTAGTTAATTCACTACATGTACCATGAAATCAGAATTTTATTAATTGGTGAGATATGCAAACCTTTTTTATAATTGCCATTAGGGGTCACAAAACCAAGTTCTACAAAGAGTACATTTACAGTCTACATTATTCCTGAGTCTTTTCTCTTCCTCAGTTTCTCTTTCTCTTCCTCAGTTTCTCTTTCTCTCTGTCTCAATTTTGGGAAATTAATTTGAAGCTTTTTTATTTAAGATGTATAAACAACATTGAAATCAGGAAGAATGGAATTTCTTGAGGGATCTTAACATCAGGGCAGGCTTCCTCCTTCTGTGTGGGTCACTGTGCTTGTCACTGAGACACAATACCCAATGCCTGAAACTAAAAGGAAGAGAGGTTTATTTCAGCTCACAGTTTCAAAAGAGTCAAACCATGGTCAGCTGGCTCAAATGCGGAATGAATATTTCAGAGGCATATAACAGGAGAAACTTCTCGTAATATGGCAGCCAGAAAGAAGAGAGCAAGGGAGATGAGGAGAGAGATATAGCCTTTCAGGTCACACATTTAGTGAGCCACAACTTCCAACCAGGTCTTGCTTCCTAACAGCACATTCACCTACTGAACTCACTAGTTCATTAATCCACTGATGAGTACAATGCCGCTGTGATCCAATGACTATCTAAAACCATAAGCACTGAACACATGAGGCCTCTGGGGGACATTCTAGGTCTAAACCATAATATTTTGTATTGAACACAGTCTCATTAGGCCCTGTGTAATTTGAAAAATTACCTATCTCCTTGTAGTGGCTTTATGGACAATGAATGTGGTGGTGACTCTGAGTGTACAGATTAATATATGGAAAAACAAAACCTAATTCAGGGTTTTTTGAGCTAAGTGGTCCCCTGTGAAAGAGCTCCATATTTAAATTCAAAAAGTCCAACTATGGGCCCTTTTAATAGGGGGTATTGTTTCCTTATGTATTATGACTGTTCTCTTTGAAGAACCACAACAGATTGTTTAATTTCTAGATCTACATGGCGCCATAAATTAGAATAGGCTGGATGCTATACCAAAATGTGTAGAACTAGTGTTCAGTGAGTGTGTTATATGTAAACCAGCACCACTGGCCAGAGGGTGTTGATCAATATTCTTTTCTTGGGCTTTGAATTCAGTTACCCAAATTAAGTGTATAATGCACCATAACATTAGTGGTCAGTTTGAAGTGCTTAAGGAAAAATGCCTTAGAAAATGGTAAGAAACAGGAAAGCCTCCACTGTTTATACTTACAAATGTTTATTATTCTTTGAAGTTCTTCAAAGGTCCAAATGCAATGTCAGCAAATTGGTAACTATTATTAAGTGCTTCCTATGGTTTTTGGCACTATGCAATATGTGACAAATGCTGATATAATCATAAAATTCATTTACATATATTGACTGATTAGCAAAGACTACAAAAATAAAAATCATAGCAAGTACTCCTAAGATATTCAAAATATAGTCATATATTGGAATAAGCATATAAATTACAGTATATGATAAGAACTATGAACAAGAAACAAAAAAATTGCCATGGGAACATAAAGGCTATGATTTTCTCCGCCTCTAAGACTAACTATAGATAGAAAATATTCACATATGAGACTGGAAATATCCCTCAACAGATTCATGTTAACATGCATGATCATATTTTTATATTCTACAAGAAATACATGACATTAAAAAATCAGACATTGTCCTCTCTCAACCAATGTATTTTAAGACACTTACCTCAGATGTCAATATAAAAGATATTTTCTTATTGCAAAGTACACTAAGTAAGGACTTTGGTAAAGACAAATTACCAAAATGATTAAATATTCTAATTTTAAAATAAAGTTCAAGGAGTTCAGACATACTTGCAAATCTTACTTCTACTTTGAAGCAATATTCTTTCTGACAGGAATTCCAACTGTTTGAAAAGCAACCACAGTTTATTACTGTTTACCCAAATACAAACACCAACATTTCCTGCTGTCTTACTCATTTTGGATATGTTTTTGTATGTTAGAGTTAAAATTAAAATTTGCTTAATATATTATCTACTTTTGTGTGTTATTTTAATACTTTAGCCTACTTCGTAAAAAACTGTATAATTGTGTCTATAACCCATGCTAACAAATTGAGTGCTTTAATGAATGTCTCTTATGCTTTCAACATTTATCATACAAATTAAGGTGATTTAAAAGAAATCGATCAAATCTTATTTTCATATTTTACTTATTTTTCAATCCCTAGAAATACTCTCCTCATTTTTCACTTATATTCCTGCTACTCCTTTGTTTTGCTTTAAAATTTAACATTGTCCTGATTAAAGTTGAAGTTGGTTCATGCTGATTTCTTACCCCCATTGCAATGGTGTATTACTGAATAAAACATGTCTTTTATCACGTTCAAAATAATAATATGGCAATGGAAAATGACTCAATTTGAAAACAAAAATTAATGAAAGAGTATATTATGCTGGATATTTTACTGAAGTAAATATGTTGCTTAGCTGCAAATAAATTTTATATATTTATTCTCTGATATTTAATACAGAGATACTAGGAGATCCACTAGGAGATTCACATGATTCTAAATCATGTGAATTCATTTGAAAAACAGAGGTACAAAGATAAAACAGTAGGATGTTCTAATTTAAATTTGTTATAAGTACCTTCTTTTGTGCAGACTAAAAAAATTGTTAAATCTCTAAGCAGTTACTTTAATCAAATGCTGCCTAATTTCTGATTACTTGAACACAGAATCAGCTTCACTGTTTGGCCTACTTGAGAATTATTGATTCCTTCTACATAGCAAATACATTTCCATGAGATGCATATTATATTTATCGCAAACAATATGATTACTGAATGTAAATTGATTATTACTGTTTATAGTTATTTGTATGAGAGAGAAGTGCATTACAAAATTTTGGAGAAAAGAAAGATTAAAACAACCTATACCTCAGCAACCAAATAAGTGCAAAATATATTAACATTAGATATTGCTATTACACATGTTTTGAGATACATTAACTCAACAACTTCTAGTAGAGAGGTTTGAAAGGACTTCAACATTCAGAGAAAAGGGCAAACTACATGCAGGGAAAAGTAGATAAAATAGAGGATGCAAAGAGAGAATGAAAAAGAGAGAAAGCAAAAGAGGGAAAGAATAATATAGGAGGAGAGAAAATAACAACCTTCACACAGAACGGTAATCTAATTTATAACCATATTTCTTTCTCATATATTATTGCTACCCTCAAAAAGTGTGCTATCAGCTGAATTCTATTCCAAGAGATTTGTCTGTGTTTTGAGATTTTAAATTCTAATAAGGAATTGGCTTTGATATCTTCCAAGCTCATAAATTAAGCCACAACAAAATAACCATTATACCAAGGGAGATGCAAAGATGAATAAAACATTGATTTCTTCCCAAGAGAAATTATATTTTCTACTGTGAATTTTTTGAGGTGTATGAAGTTTTATAGAAGCTTTCAATTCTTAAATTTTATTGAAACATTACCTAATTAATTCTTCAAATGTTTATTAAGTTGATGAAGTTCACACAAATGATGACCAAAGTGAATTATTGGCTGTGTAGTATAATATTTTATTTCACTATATAATATTCAATAGTGAATACAGAATGATTTAATAGTTATAAAATTGGCTTTTTAAGATGCAAAAGTTACACTTATTGGTAGTATATGTTTTAAGTATTTAGTTTTTTTCTTCATGTATCTTGTAGTATTTTATTTCTGATGTTTGAAAGTTTAGTATAAGCAAGATATTAAGTCTTTTACTTTTTCAACATAAAATGTTAAATATTCATAGTGGATACTATGAATAATTTATCATAAAATCTTATAAACTTTAAATCATGCTAACCTGAACTTTAACATAAATAATTACTACATTAAAGTGTATAAATATTTGTTCATTGTTATCTAGGTAAAAGGTAAACAAGTTAACTCTAATAATAACTACTCCAATTCAATGTTATTTGATTAAGGGCTCATATCCCTAGTATATTATAGGTGCAGACATGATTAAGTTTAAATTCTTCTATATGAAGATGTTATTCTAGACTATGCGAATGAGTCCAACTTGATCACATGAATGTTTAAAAGAGGAAAACCTTTCTTAGATGCAGTCAAAGAATGTTGTGAGGAAGAGGATGAGAAAAATGTTAAGTTGATGTTTTGAGAACAGAGGAAGAGAACATTAGGTTAAACAGATGTGTAGCCTCTAGCCCCTGGGAAATGTAGAGGAATGGATTCTCTCCTATAGCCTCTGGAAAAGAATATTATACTATTGCCACCATGATTTTAGTTCACTGAGCTCTGTATTTAACTTTTAACCTTCAAAGCTATAATACATTTTTTTCTTTTTAATCACTAATTTTGGAAGCTTTTTTTTTTTTTTTTTTTGGTTTTTCTCCGGCACCGGGAACCGAACTCACGACCTTGCGCTTGCCAGGTAGGCGCTTTGCCGCTGAGCTAAATCCCCGGCCCCTAATCACTAATTTTGTAATAACCTCTTATAGCAGCAGTAGAAAACCAATGCAAATATGTGTCATTCATTGTTGTATATGGATACTAACAGTCAATGAAATGCATAAAGATTGAATTTTTAAATGATTGATTCATACATAATTTAATTTAGATGCACTCATGATTCAATTAATTTAAATACATATTAATTTTATTCTCCTAAAATAATTTAAATTCTTAGGTATTTACTTTTTTGGCAAGCATATTTTAAAATGACATCCAAGGGAAAACTGACAGTTGCTATGAAAGGAACTTTTAGCTAACTGGTTTATTTCTTTTTTACCTAATTCCATGAAATATAAGTTTAAGAAGAGATTGAAGTTAACTGTGCTGAAAAAGCTTATTTGAGACCATAACTGAAATAAATAGATTGCAAAGACTTTAGTCAGATAAGATACTGGGAAAGAAGGCTTTGCTGTCCTCACTATGGTGGTATATATCCCTATGGGAAGCTGAATAACAACTGTATTTCATAAAACTCTTCCCTGCTAGAATTATGCTTCTTTGACAGACAAGTCTGGCTCTTAAATAAATACGTATCTTAAAAAGACAAAATTCTGTGTTTTCACTTAACTTAGTATTTATTTTAATTTCTTATTCTGAATTAAATGAAATTTTCCTACAACATAGATCTAAAACTAAATGTAGATATTTTGATAGTTTTTTTAAAGCGTTCAATGTCTTTCTGAAATAGTAACCACATATAAATTTACAAGGCAAAAAAGTCAAAAGGGTTATATTTTAAAAAGGGAGTTCAGACAAAAACAAACCAATCAAAAATCTCAGAGAAATCCTCATTTCTTTTGAATATGGCAATATATTTTGAAGAATGCAAATACAGGAAAAATAAATGTATGCATATTTTTCTTTGCAG
The DNA here is from genome assembly GCF_000276665.1 of Chinchilla lanigera. Lineage (NCBI taxonomy): Eukaryota > Metazoa > Chordata > Mammalia > Rodentia > Chinchillidae > Chinchilla > Chinchilla lanigera. The sequence continues at coordinate 3,230,383 of NW_004955525.1, read as the reverse complement.
AAGAAAAATTAAAATTTTAAGGGTAAAATGTCATAGATTTTCAGTATGGCAAATAGTAACCTGAAATGTAGCAGATATCTAGTGTGCCAAAATAGAAAACTTGAAAACTCTGCTGCTAAAAAACTTAAAGAAATACTAGAAAAAGGCAACAATCTTTTGAAGTGTTTTACACAGATCACAGAAAATAAAAGAAATTCTGAGAGAAATAAAACTAAAAATACATTTGACATCTAGACTGCTCTGGTGGCATTGTTAGAGGAGAAACGATTTATATGTTCCTATACCAAAAGGCTTGTCACTAGCTTACTTGTCACATGCAAACAAGATGCATAAAGCTAAGTCTGAAGTTCACCTGAGGTGAGTTGTCAAAAATGAGAATACTTAAGCAAAGCCAAAACATTGGAAAAATTATACATAGTTTGATTTTTAAAAAAATAATTCATCTGGGCTGAAGTTGTGGTTCAGTGATAAAGTGCTTACGTAGCATGTAGGAGGTCTTTGGTTTGATACCTAACACTGAAAAAGTAAATACTCTTCTGAACAGTAAGATTCCAGAGAACAGTGTCATATCTTACTATGGCCTCTTTGTGGGAAAAGTCTTTCCGTATAAAGAATTATAAAAGCATATTTGTATTTTAAAACTTTGTGGTTTGAATTTATGCTACTCACGCAGACTAGAAATGCTCAAACAAAAAAATAGAATAAAAAGTGATTGATAGCAAGTAGTACTTTTGATTTACCTATCAGTATTGAATTCAAAACTTTTTTAGAATAATACATAACCATCAGTCTCAGAAAATAGAATTTTTACAGATAAGTTATCTCTGAAGATTAGTCCAAAATTCAAAATTTGCAATGAAGAGTCATAAACCTCCCAAAATAACCCTGTTGTTATCTTTATTTTTCTTGTTGTTTTAGAAATCTTCAAATAGATGAGTGTACTTAAAGAAACAATTGTAACAGAATAAAAATAAGTAAAGGACATTATCACAAAACTCTGCACATATTTTAGTCACTAAGCTAATGAAAATGAACACATACATAACTAATGAAATAAAAATCTAACAGAAATTTCCTCCAACAGTGAAAATATCTAGACAGATACAATTCTAATCAACAAAACAATATTAATTCTTTTAAATAGAGTTATATAGTGAAAAATGGAGGAGTCATGTCACATAGATTTTACCCTATTTTTGAATTTTCCTTAGTTTTTTTACACTCAAGATTAAAGAAATTTATTGACTGAAAGAAGTTTAGATTTATATTTTGTAGTTAAAAGATAAAAATAACTTCCATATGAAGTGTTGAATAATCAATTAAAATAACTTTCAAGATTCAACTTAACGAATTTGCATGTAAATTTAAACACTAACAAGTGCAATGAAAGCACAGTGTGGCAAGAGGGACCAAGCAGCATCCCAGCCAGGTGCAGCACATGCAGCGGGCAAGACAAAAGAGTCTGGAAATGGCCAATGCAACAGTGAAAAATCAAAGCACATGAGAACCAGGGTACCAGCAAGACCAGGTCATGCTCAGGCATGGGGGCAGACACAGAGAATGGGAAGGATCAGCAAAAACAGGCCAGACACCAGCAGGGGTAGACATGCATGACCAGTGAGACCAGACCCTGGCCAGGCTTTACACATAGCCCCTCGGTGAAATAAGCAATGGAAAAGTCTGAAGCACCAGTGATATGCCAGCAGTTGGTAAGTCAGGTGAACCAGCCTTGTGCTCAGGCACAAAGACACAAGGAGTAGAAGTGGCTGGGGCTTCCATTCAATATAAAAGGACTCCTGAGAAGTCCAACAACAGAAGACCAGTCCTAGAATCCATAGTCAGAGGCCAAAATGAGTTCTGTACCCAGCTCAAATTCTATAGCAAACCTGGTTGGAGTACACAGCACATTTCTGGGATCTGACATGTACACTGTCACACAATTGTGAATATCATAAGGATTTTACTGTTCTATTTTCCTTTGCTTGTCTCACTGGTTTTCCATTTTCAGTCCAGCTGGGTTGTTTTATTTTGTTTCGCTTTGTTTTGTTTGTGGTTATCTTTGTTTTGTTACTGCGTTAATCTTTTCTCTTTTCTTGTTTTCTTTCTTTTCCTTTTTTCCTTTTTTTCCATTGTGTAGGTTTCTTACCTTTTTTTTTTGTTTGTTTGTTTTCTTGTACTTGTCTAATTTCTCTCCTGAACTACCTCTTGAATTAGTGGTATATTCAAGTGAGAAAACATCGTCTTTTTTAAGTGATTCATTTCAGTTCTTCACTTCTCTTTCATTCAATGTCTTCTGTTTCCTTCAATTTCACAAAACTTGAGTGATCATCCTTTGCCATCCAGCCTTGCTTCTACTCTGTTTCATCTTATGCATCTAGCTGTCTTGTACCATTTCCCTATCAACACCACCCCTACTCCTGGAACTGGGCAAAATCACTCGAGTAAAGAAAAATATCATTGCATACAAGTTGATGTTAGATCTTGTTATATCTTCTTATGTATAGATTTGTTATATAACCATAGAAACTGCTTCTATGGTTAAAAATTTCAGGTTAATAGTTACCACAGTTTGTCAGTACCTGGACTGCAACTGATGCTATTGTTAATGCTAACTCTAATGTTTAGCCAGGATGTGATACATGTTATAATCGGTTTTCACCCTTACATGATAATTCTGTGATTGTAGGGGGTCATAATCATCACAATAGTCCAGTACTCAAGGAATGGGTACTGAGCAAAATAGCATCTTTTCCTCCATAACAAATTTAGAAGGTAGGTTCTTGACACAGTTATAAAGAACCACTTATATTTAGAAGACATCCTTCAAAAATAAATCTAGGGAAGCCTTGATTCTAATGATAAAGCTATCTACCATAAAAAATTTGCAAACAGCAACATAGAGAACATAATAAAATAAAGCAATAGAAAATTGGAAAATGTCAAGATACAGAAGTAAAATGCAACACCAAAGCCCCAGCCCAACCAGGAAGAGACCAAAACATAATAAAATAGAGGAAATCAGGAGTCAAGATGGAACTTTATGAAATGATAGCACCAGAAGTTAAAAAAAAAAAAAGTGGAAAAGTTTACAGAAAAAAATAATTCCTCCGGTACAAAAAAAAAACCAGAATTTTTTTTAAAAGAAGATTTTAGTAAAATGATGGAAACCATAAATGCTCAACATAGGAAAGATATGGAATCCATGGAACAGACTTGAGCAGATACTGATGAGCTTAAAAACTCTGTTGAAAGTATACTCAAAAGACTGAGTGAGGGCAAGGATGGAATATCAGATCTAGAAGACAGGAATACGGCTAATGATCATGAAAAGAAAGATATATTTAAAAAATAGGACTATGAAAAATCAATCCAACAGGTGCAAGATGAAGCAAAGAAGAACTACATAAGATCGATTTGGTCAGTGAGCAAGCTGGAGACAGTGCAAATATTTACAAAACATAAATAAAGAAATTAACAGACAGATAAGTGAAACACATAGGACTCCTAACAGGTATGACCATAATAAATCCTCACGAGGCATATAATAATCAAAATTCCAGAAATTCAGCACAAGAACAAAATATTAACATCAGTTAGAGAAAAGGAACAAACCACCTATGAAAGAAAGCCCATCAGAATCACAGCAGACTTCTCAATACAAACATTCAAATCAAGGAGAACTTGGAGTGAGATATTTCAAGTCCTAAAAGAACACATTCTCCAACCTAGACTGATTTACCCTGGAAAACTATCTTTCAAAATTGATGAAAAAATACCTGAGGGAATTTATGACCACCAAACTAACTTTAGAATGCTCTAAAAATATATGAGAAAGAGAAAATGGAGAACACAGGCACAAGATTACAATGAAAGAAGTTAGCAGGTAGGGCAAGACATTAATTAAACAGACAGTAAAAGGAAGGAAGCAATGTAAAAAATAATGTGAGAAAGTTATGCAATGCATATCTATTAGAAGCATCAATGTAAATGATCTCAATTTACCAATCAAAGAAACAGACTGGCAGAATGGATCAAGAAGCCAGATCAAAAACTCTGCCATATTCAAGGAATACATTTAACTCAAAAAGTATTTCATACACTGAAAATCAAAGGACAGAAAAAAATTTTCCATGCCACACTATCCAAGAAAAAGCAAAGGTAACTATTCTTTCTTCAGAAAAAGTAAACTCCAAGACAAGACTGATCAAACAACACAAACAAGGTCATTTTATACTTGTAAAGGGTATACTCCAAGAAGAGATAACAATCAAAGATATATATGCATGAAACACTATTTCATGCAACTACATAAAACAAATATGAGTGGACATGTAAAATCAAATAAGCACTAACACAATCATAATGGGGACTTTAATAACTGATTTTGACAATTAGTTCAACTGGACAAAAAATTAATAATGACATATTAGAATTGAAATAAACCTGTGAACAGACAGACTTTGTGGATGTCTACAGAATGAGTGTTCCATCCCACAATATCAGAGTACACAATCTTCTCAACTACAAATAAGATGTTCTAGAAAATAGACAACATATTAGAACATAGAACGTACTTAAGTAAATGCAGATGAATTGACATTATCCCAAACAAATTTTCTGACCATGGTGCAATTAAATTGAAAACCAATGGCAAAAAAACCCAGAAAATGATATAAACACATGGAAATTAAACAATAACCTCATGAAAAAAACCAATGAATTACAGAAAAAGTTACAGAAGAAATTAAATGTTATTTACAATTAAATGAACATGCTGATACCACATACCAGAGAATATCAAGCTCAATGAAAGCAGTCCTATGAGGAAAATTTATAGCATTAAATCCTCATATCAGGAAAACGTAAGGAGCTCCAATAAATAACTTAATGTTGAACCTCAAAGTCCTAGAAAAGGAACAACAAATCAAATAAAAATCTCATATGAGAGGGAAACTTATAAAGATCATAGGAGAAATAAATGTAATTGAGACTAAGAAAAAAAAAGAATCAATGAAATGAAGATTTTGTTCTATGAAAGATTAAATAAAATTGATAAACCCCTAGCCAACCTTATCAAAAAGAGGAAGAAAAAGACTCAAATTTAAGTAATTTTGAGTGAAAAGATGGATAGCAACATGAATCCTGTGGAAATCTAGAAAATAATCAATACCTTCTTCAGGAAACTGTCCTTTAATAAAATGGAAAACAGAAGAAATTGACACATTTCTAAACATATATGAGTTACCAAACTGAATCAAGAGAATATGAAGACTAAATAACCAGATATCAGTTAATAAAGTTAAACATAAAACTTAAAACATACCAACAAACAAAGTCTCAGACCCTGAGGGATTCACTGTCAAATTCTAAAAGAAATTTAGAGAATATTTAGTTCCAGTAATGCTGAAACCCATTACTGAAATGGAAAGAGAATCAATACTTCAAAAGTATTTTTTGAAAGCAAGTATTACCCTGATACCAAAACAAGGAAAGTATCCAAGCAAAAAAGGAATCTACATGCCAAACTCCCTAATGAACATATATGCAAACATCCTCAATTAGATAGTGCCAATAGAATGTAGCCAATCATCAAGAAGATTGTACATCACAACCAAGTAAGATTCATTCCAGGGGTGGAAGGATGGTTCAACGTATGCAAATCAACAAAGGAAGTGCCTCATATTAACAGAACCAAAGACAAAAATCATGTGTTCATCTTAGTAGATAAAGAAAAATCATTTGACAAAGTCCAACACCCATTCATAATAAAAAAAACACTACAGAAAATTGGAATAGATGGTCTTTACAGTAATCTGATAAAAACCATGTGTGTCAATCCAACAGTTAACATCATACTATATAATCAAAAACTGAAGCCTTCACTCTAAAATTAGGAACAAGCAGGAATTCCACTACCATGATTCCTACTTAATATAGTTCTGGAAGCATTAGCCAGAGCAATTAGACAAGAGAAAGCAATGAAAGGAATAAAGATAGGGAAAGAAGGAGTTAAAATATCATTACTTGATGGTGATACGATTCACTACACAGAAGACCCCCAAACCTCCACCAAAAGTCTTACATATTTAATAATCAAATTCAATAATGCAGCAGAATATAAAGTCAAAATGCAAAACTCAATAAATTTCCTGTACACAAACAACAAATTAACTAAGAGAGAAATGAGGGAAAACATACTCTTCACAATACCACCCAAAAAATGAAAAAATTAGAAATTAATCTAACAAAGGAAAAAAGATTTGTACATTGAAAATTAGAGTACTCTTAAAATGGGGATTGAAGAGAATATCAAAAAATGGAAAGATATCCCTGCTCATGGACACAAAGGACCAACATAGTGGAAATGGCCATATGCTCAAAATTGTTACATAGATTGAATACAATTCTGATGAAAATATCATTAGCATACCTCATTGAACTAGAGAAAACATTCCTAAAATTCATGTGGAAATGGAAGAGAACTAGAATAGCAATCACAATTCTGGGCAACAAAGGTAAGTCAAGGGGCATCACAATCCCTAACTTGAAATTGCACTATAATTCTATTGGGAAAATATCAGTATGGTACTGGCTAAAAAAAAAAAA
>NW_004955525.1:3211677-3223677 GCF_000276665.1 Chinchilla lanigera | reverse complement strand
AAAAAAAAAAAAAAAGAGATAAAGATGAGTGGAATAGAATAGAAGAAATGTATACAATTTTAAAAACACTGAGCCACTTTATCTTTGACAAAGGAGCCAAATATATCCACTAGAAGAAAGCCTCTTTAAAAAATGGTGCTGGATAAACTAACTTTAAACACACTGAAGACCAAAACTAGAATCATGTCTATTACCAAACACTAAACTAAAGTCAAAATGTATCAAAGATCTAAATATTAAAATAGAATCAAGAAATCTACTCAAAGAGAAATGAGGTAGAAATCTTGAATACAAAGGGGTAGGCAGAGTTTATGAACAAAACCCAGACTGCGCAGGAAGTATTTCAAAGAATCAAAAAATTGAATCTAATCTATTAATAAGTTGTTACACATCAAAAGAAATCACGAATAGAATGAAAAAACAACCCACAGAGAGTTAAAAATTATAGGTAGTTGCCCTTCAGACAAATGACTTATATCTAAAGCATATAAAAGTATTGACAAACATCAAACACCCAAATTCAGACTCAATCCAATGATGGGCATCTAAGATGAAACTCACTTCTCAGATGCAGAAATACAAATGACAAATAAATATAAGAAAAAATGCTCAATATCACTGATCATTGGAAAGATGTAAATTAAACCAAGGTTGAGATTCCATTTCACTCCAGAAAGAATAGCAATCATCAAAAAATCAACCAATAACAAATGCTGGAGCAGCTGAGGCAAAAGGAACCATTCTCCACTAATGGTGGGAATGCACACTGGAGCAACCACTGTGAAAACAAGTGTGGATATTCCCCAAAAACTAAGATTAATAAGACAAACCTTAACAGATATGAAAAAACAAATAACTAATAACAATATCATAATGGGGAACCTTAACACTCCATTGACATAAAGAGGTCAATTAGACAATAACTCAGCAAAGAAATAACAGCACTGAATAAAACTTGTAAGCAAATGAACTGAGTATATATTAACAGTGTTGCACCCCACAACATCAGCAATACACATTCTTCTCAGCTGCACACAGGATGTTCTCTAAAACAGATCACATAATAGCAAATAGAACATGCTTAACTAAATGCAAAAGAACTGTAATTATCCCATGCATATTATTTGACCATAGTGCAAAGAAACTGGAAATTAATGACAAAAGGAACCACAAAAATTCCATAAAGACATAGAAACTAATTAACAGCCTCCTAAACAACCAATGGCTCACAAATGAAATTAAAGAAGAAATTAAACAATATCTACAAACAAATGAAAATGTAAATACAACTAACTGGAATCTGTGGGATGCCCTGAAATCAGTCCTCAGAGGGAAGTTTACAACAGTGAATTCACACATCAGGATAACAGAATGAAAAAAATGAATAGACTGATGCTACACCTCCAACTTTTAGGAAAAGAACAAGTCAAGCCTAAAGCCCAAAGAAGAGAGGAGATTTTAAAGATCACAGCAGAAATTAATGCCATTGAGGCAAAGAAAACACTGCAAAGAATTAATGGATCAAAGAGTTAGTTCTTTGAAAGAATAAATAAAATTGTAAACCCCCTAGCCAAACTCATAAAAAAGTGGAAAGGAAAAACTCAAATTCATTCCTGAAAACTCTTTTCAGGAATGAAAAGAGGAAAATCACTACAGATTCTATAGAAATTCAGAAGATCATCTATACCTACTTTGAAAATCTTTACTCTCATAGGATGGAAAACACAGAAGAAAGGAACAGTTTCCTACATACATATTAAATATCAAATTTGAATTAAGAAGATATAAATATCCCGAATAACCTAATATAAATTAATGAAATGGAAAACATGATTAACAATCTACCTACAAAGAAAAGCTCAGGTCCTGATGGATTAACAGCTGAATTCTACAAGAGATTCAGACAACATTTAGTGCCAACACTCCTCAAACTCTTCAAAGAATTTGAAAAGGAAGCAATTCTCCCTAATTCATTTCTGGAGGCAAGTATTATACTGGTGTCAAAATCAGAGAAAGAACCAACCAAAAAAGAGAACTACAGGCTAATCTCCATAATGAACATAGATGCAAAGTTAGTCTACAAAATACTAGCAAAGAGAATTCAGTAAATCATCAAAAGATTATGTACCATGTCTAAGTGTGATTCATCCCAGGCATGCAGGGGTGGTTCAATACACACAAATCCATTAATGTAATACAGCATATGAAAAGAGCCAAAGACAAAAACCACATGATTATATCAATAGATGCAGAAAAAGCTTTTGACAAAGTCCAAAACTTATTCATGATAAAAATCCTACAGAAAATAAGAATAGATGGTCTTTATCTCAACCTGATCAAAGGCATCTATGACAAACCAACAGCCAACACCATACTAAATGGACAAAAATTGAAAGCTTTCACTTTAAAATCAGGAACAAGACAAGGATTTCCATTGTCACCACTCCTATTTAACATAGTTCTGGAAACATTAGCCAGAGCAATTAGACAAGAGAGAGATATAAAAGGAATAAGAACAGGCAAGGAAGAAGTGAAATTATCATTATTCGCACATGATATGATACTCTACATGAAAGACCCCAAAAACTTCACCAAAAGACTCCTAGAATTAATCACCAAATTCAATAACATAGCTTGATACAATGTTAACACTCAAAAATCAATAGCAATCTTATACAAAAATAACGAACACAGTGAGAGAGAAATTGAGGAAACCATACCTATTACAGTAGCATCCAAACAACTGAAATACTTAGGAATAAGTTTAGTGAAACAAATAAAAGGTCTACACAGTGAAAACTACAGTACTCTAAAAAAACTATATCAAAGAAGATTTCAGAAAATGGAAAGCTATTCATTGCAAATGGATAGGAAAAATCAACATTGTGAAAATGGTTACCCTCCAAAATTGTTGTACAGATTCAAGGCAATCCCAATTACAATACCAGTAGTATACCTCACAGAACAAGAGAAAACATTCCTAAAATTCATCTGGAACCAGAAGAGACCTACAATAGCAGAGCAATCCTTGGCAACAAAGACAAGTCAGGTGACATCACAATGCCTGATTTGAAGTTATACTACAAAGCTACTGCGGTGAAATTAACATAGTATTGGAAAAAATAAACAGACCTGAGGATCAATGAGACAGACTGGAAGTTACAGCCACAACCACAATCACACTCAGCCACCTGTCTTTGACAAAGGGGTCAAAAAATTTCATTGGAAGAATGATACCCTCTTAGATAAATGGTGCTGGAAATAAAGGCTTGCCACATGCCAAAGACTGAAACTAGAATCATGTCTATCCTCATGCATCAAACTCAAGTCAAAATGGATCAAGGATTTGAATATTAAAACAGAAACACTAAATCTCCTGGAAGAAAAGTAGGTAAAAATCTTTAAGACATAGGGGAAGGGCAAAGAGTTCGTGAACAAAAACCAAACTGCACAGGAAATACTTCAAAGAATGAACAATTGGGATCTCATCTTATGGAAAAGTTTCTGCACATCTAAAGAAGTCACCAGCATAGTAAAAAGAAAACCAACAAGTTGGGAAAAAATTTTAGCCAACTGTCCTTCCGACAAAGGACTTCTATATAGAACATATAAAGAACTAAAAAAAATCAGCACCACCCCCCAAATTCAAAGACCCAACACAAAAATGGACATCTGAGCTGAATACACACTTCTCAGAAAAAGAAATACAAATGGCAAATAAATACATGAAAAAATATTCAACATCATTAGTTATTCGTGAAATGCAAATTAAAACAACACTGAGATTCCATCTCACCCCAGAAAGAATGGTTATCAAGAAGAGATCAACCAATAATAAATGCTGGTGAGGCTGTGGGGATAAAGGAACACTTCTCTGCTGTTGGTGGAAGTGTAGACTGGTACAATCACTGTGGAGATCAGTCTTGACATTCCTCAGTAAACTAGGATTAGAGGACCTATTCAACCCTTTTGGGTATTTTTCCAGACGAATTAAAAATATATCACAGCAATATATGTGCACAGATATTTAGAGCAGCACAATTTGTAATAGTTTAAATAATGGAAGCAAGGCACATGCCCATCAACTGAGGAATGGATAAAAAAGTGATATTTTTACCTAATGGAATGTTACTCAGCTATAAAGAAGATAAACTCGAGGCTTTTAATAGGTAAATGGATGCAACTAGGGATCAGATTTGTAAGTGAAATAAATCAGATCCTCATGTCTAAATACTTTATTTTCTCACTACTGTAAGAACAAGAAAGATGAAATAAATTAAAAAAATACAATATATATTGTGAATAGAAAATAAACTGCTCAAAAGGCAAGAACTGGGATGAGGTAAAGGGAAGAGAAAGAAAGAAGAGAAAATACATATACGCATACACAAGATAGCTAAGATAATTGTACTACCAATTTCTATTGCTTTATGGAAAGGAACAGTTAATGTTTAATTGTTTGATCAATTTTACATACCTATATTTATTTAACTGAGTAACCATTTTGAAGATAGCAATATGTAATACAACAATATGCAATACAACTATTAATTTCCTATTACCTTGTCTTAAATTCTGTATTGCTTTTATTGTTTTTGTATTGTTTTGTTTATATCTGTGTGTTTATTAATATGTTTTTATTCTTTTATCTTTAAACTACAATTTCTTAAAAATCTAGGATTAGCGGTCCCTTTAGACTTCCCTATTCCCCTTCTGGGTATTTTCCCACAAGAATTAAAAATACTATACCTCAGCAATATATGTGCACCCATGTTTATCCCAGCACAATTTTTAATAGCTAAAACTTGGAAACAACTCAAAAGCCCATAAACCAAGGAATGGCTAAAAATATGAGGTGCTTTTTATACAATGAAGTACTACTTTGCCGCAAAGAAGGATAAATTTGAGACTTATAGGTAAATGAATGCAGCTGGGGAACATACTTTAAGTGAAATAAATCAGATTCACACATGTAAGCATGGTATTGTCTCGCTGGTATGAGAAACTGAAACAGCAAATAAAGTCCAAAATGTATAATAGGTATTGTGAAATGGGAAGAAATTGTTCAAAAGAAAACAGCAACTCAGATAGGAGACAGGGCAAAGGAAGCAAAGGAAAAGGAAGAAAGATCTACAAGGTAGTTATATTACTAGTTTCTCATAGCTCAGTGAAAAGAAAGTTTGTGCTAATATCATTTAGAGAAATTTTTATGCCCATATCTTGTACTCTGTAATTACTTTAAAGATAACAATGTACTATCTATTAACTATTGTTATTCTATTACATTCTTATTAAATTTTGTTTTACTTTTTTCCATAAAAGAAAAAAGAAAACACAGTATATATAAGCTAATTTTTTCCATAAATATGTTTCAAGCAACTTTCCATAACATTTGTCTATAGTTTATAACAAGTCATATCTTTCAAATATGCATATATACATATACATTTATATATCTTCATGTCAATAAAATGGTTTTTGATAGTATAGAAATATTAAGGTTTACAGCCAGAAATAGGATTTATAATTTATGATTCCAAAGGTTTTCTGTTTTACTAATTATGGAATCACTTTGTACAACATGCAGTGGAAGATTTATCATATAGCCATTCATATTGTTATTTCACCCAAAATCATTGTAGACATCCGGACCACTTGAGAAACCATAAGTATAAATAAATCTCTGTTGAATATTTGATTTCTACTGGGGAATGTCAAATTTCTCTTGCATAATGCTTGGAGGTAGAGTTAAGATAGTGATCCATCTGATGTAACCCTTTTTCCCTTATTCAATTCCTCATTGAGTCTTAAGGAAGGTATAAGTAAAGCACAGCCTCTCTGCGACAGCACAGAAGACTTAGTTACAAAACATCCATTAAATGTGAGATTGCCACATGCTGTGCTTTTTGAAGACAACAGATCTTTTTCACTATACCTACAGTGATCAGTGCACAAAAAATCAGAAATAGTTGGCATTCAACATATTTACTAAATTAGAAAATTATCCAATTTCAACTGTTACTCCATCTTTATTTGCTTTTTAATATAAGCAGTAATGAAGTTTTTTCATTTTTAACTCACATCCTTCCCTAAGCAATATAGAATCCTCTATAAAATCTCTAAATTTTGTAATTGTCATTTGTTAAATGACTTTTATATCTATCAAGAGTTATGATTACAGAGCTAGAAAGAAACATGTACGTTTTTAGGAAATCATTAAAATAGAGTATGATTGGCCAAGGAAATATTCTTGCTTTGAGTCAATCTGTCTCTTTCTTTGAAAAATACACTGTTTGCTATTGGTGGCAAACTGAGTAGAGGATGGTTTAAGAAGGAGAGAACAACTGGGGTTGTTCCATGACTGGGGTTCCATGAGTATCTTAAAATAAATATTCTGTTCAAGTTAGGCATGTTACTATTAAATTGTTAAATCTTCTGATCCATTTCTTCCTTTTATTTAACTAGTTGTTTTGGTAAATTTAGGGTAAAAAGACTCAGTACTTCTCAGAATTAGTAATTAAGCATATTCTTGCTAATTTTAGGGCAGAGAAATTGAGGATAAGTTACATCATTTGGTTATTCTGATAATGCCTCTGGAGTTTCTGATGTTTGGTGAATCTGAATTTGGAAAATTGTATTAATTCATTTATTTTGTAGCCTTGCTGATAGAGTATTGAACAGTTAGACTGATGAGTGCGTGCCTTTTAAAAATTTAGTAATTACCACATGGCTATTTTGCCATTATCAGCGAAAATAAGGCATTTTCAATGTTTTGCATTTCAATCATTTGCACAACAACCAAAAGTATATCCTCATAATTTTTCATCACTTTATAGAATACTGGGACAAGTATCAAATGAAAGGAAAAAGAATAAAATAAGGCTTAAATCCTCAGTCTGAGAGCAAACTGATGCAGATTTTAGTCCACCTCCTGTCCTTAACTAGGTATATGTCTTTGAGCAAGTCCTTAGACATCCTGGGCTTCAGTTTCATTATCTACAAAAGTATACTCTCTATTTTCATGGTGAAAACAATATGATATGGATGTTTTCAACAGAAAGTAGAAATGAAAATACATTTTAAAAGATACTATAAAAAGTAATAACTTGTCATTTTTCTTATCTTGCACTCATCAGAAACAAGCTGACCTTTAATATTTTAAACAATAAAATGATTACATGCTAATTTAATCTCTGGAAAGCTGATTTTGTGTTTCCTATTCCATATGTTGTCAAATATAATTTGCCTTTGAGCATTTGCATGATCTTACACTCAAGACTAAATATACTAGCTGGGTGTGGTGGTTCATGCCTGTAATCTCAACACTTGGGAGGCTGAGGCAGGATGATAGTTGTGAGCTCAAGGCCTACCTGGGCTACACAGTGAGTTCAAGGCCAGCATGGACTACATGTAGAGACCGTGTCTCAAAAAAAACAAACAAAAATAGAAAAAGAAAAATAGCAGAAAGAATACATCAGTAGCATATTATATCTTTAATCTGCATTTTATTTGCATATTATAATTGCTACACAATAATGCATCCAGATATGCAGAAAATTCAATATCACTGATTTGCAGTTAAAATTGAAATAGAGAAAAGTGCCCTTATAGAAGACTCATGTAGTCTCATAAATGCACAAATGAAGTACTGAATTACATATGCTACAATTTGTAAGTTGTCAAAGAAGCTGTAGACTCAAACTATGCCCTGAGATAATGGAAGAAATCCTGGAAACAGAAAAAAGATGGCAGCCACTTTCATTTATGCTGGTGCTAAACCAAATTGCAAAGTCAACAATTAATTACAAAATACTATTCACATTCTTATCAGTGTCTCCAATATCAGAGGCTATGAATATTTGACGAATTAGCAAAATACCACTAGGAAGCTTGAAAGGTAACAGGAGGAGTAGATTGATGAGCAGGTGATAAAATAGGTGACTGCAGTTGCCCACAGAATATAAATAGGGATAAATAGAAAGATCTCTCTCTTACCTATTCAAGAAATATCCTTTATGCACCTATTATGTACAAGACACTCCTGGGGGATGGTGATACAAAAATGAATTAGACCCAGCCTTGCTCATCATAGAGCTCCCCATATTTCCAAGGGAAGCAAAGACACATAAATCTTAAACATTGTGGTGTTATAAGAAATCCACACGTTTAATATGATTGGGAGTTTTGAGCAAGAATCACCTGCCCAGAACATTAAGAAAATTCTTCCTAAATGATGTGTGATATGAATTGGGACTTAGTAGAAGAATAGATATTTTTGCAATTGGGGAGAAATCAAAAGGAATATAGGTAGAGAAAAACACAGGTAAAAGGAAGAAATATTAAAGAACACTCAGGTTGGAAAGGCTGGGTAGAGTGTGCTCAGCTAGAGCTTTGGATACACGTTGTGGAGGCAGGAACCTACGAAAAAAATAGAAATGAAAAGATTAGAAAAAAGATTGGAATCATATGGTGAGACTTCTCATCTGGCCTGTTAGGACTTGGATATCATACCATATGTGACTAAAAAATATCAAATGAGATTTATAATAGGGTATCTGATCATTTGTGTTGTTTTGGAATATTATATCTTGGAAAAGCATGTAGGAAAAATTTGACAGGGAAGCTTCTTGGCTTGAAGTGGAGCAACCAACTAGGAGACTATTTCCCCATAGTCTAGAGAAGGTTATAAGTCAAAATACTTTCAAAAGTCTTACAAATCATGAAAATGTGAAGCTGATTCATCAGTTTGATATTCAATGCAAGTACAAAAAGAGCAAACTGTACTGGACAAGAATCACCTGAAACAGAACTGGGTTTAAAGATGTAAATTTTAAAAGCATATGTAGGTCGTGTGATGATGTTTTAAGTATAGAATGGAACAATGAGTGAAAAAATAACTCTAGGTCTATATGTTTCATGAAGTGAATGGACTATTCCTGATCTTGTTGAAGCACAAGGAAGTCAGCATATTCACTTCAAGCGCTGAGATATGTGCTCATGCCTGCTATCCATTAAAACCTAAGTAGAAATCAAGAAAGAAATCTTATTCTCATTGAAAAAATTCTGCACAAATCATCATTGTTATAAATTAGTATGACTGTTTTTTTTTTTACATGTTGTAACTACAGTTTTTCACTAGCAGTAAAAAACTAAAATAGAAACTAATTTGATTTTTGCAGTTATGTTCTTTTATAAAGTGAAGAGTAGCTGAATTAAACATTTTGGGCATATACAACTATGCTATAACACTGACAGAGACTGAAGTGATTGTGAAGTGATTTTTAACTTCAACTCTTCTACAGTTATATACAAATATTTCTCTTTAGCAATCTATATATAAATTGATATATTATCTACAATGATGGTATGGAAGGAAATGTTGCAGAGCAGGTACCTACTGAGACTTAGAGTAAGGGAACAATGAATTAGGAAGCATAGAGACTTGATTCTAAGCATTAAATAATTTCTAGATGAAAGAGGAATGGTAATGGATAATCAGAGTATAGGTTTTAATACAGGTGGTTGTCCTAAAGCCAAAGTGGAACTTGAATATAGAACTTTTCTATATAATCTAATCAATTATAAATTATTACTGAGCTAATATGGAAAAATATAATATGAAAAATTACTATATGTGATAAAATTAAGTACATATAGTTCTGGTACATTTAAGGACACAATTTAAATGCATTACCTGGTTTCAAAAATGTCTGAAATTAACATGTAATTCTGACATAAAAAGTATGTTTCCTATTTTTAGGTGGTTAATAAATAGGTTAATAGAAAAAATATTAGCATAATAAAAAGAACAGTAAACTTCATGTCAAATAGCCAATATGACATACTTAAAACAATTTAAGGATTTAAAAAGAGAATGAAGAATCTTGATCATATTAGAGTTGATGTTTTTCCTATGTATCCTTAGGCAAGGCACATGAGCTCTGTGCTCAGATGTCTCATTTGTGAATAAAGATTAAGAAAGGTCAAATTGCAAATGAAAATTTTCTTTTAACAAAAATTACAACATTCAATGACCTTATAAAAAGGAAGAAGGCATCCCTGACCTTAAAAAGCAATTTAAATTTATATTAAATATTAATTACCTTGAGCTAGAAATCAGAAGCTTATGTATGTAAAATAATGGATGTAGATAGTGGCTGTATGATATAACCTGTGATTTCTAACTCCTCTGTTATTAATGCCATTAAAACATCTTCTCTCACTTGAATATTCATGTTGTTTCTCAAAGTAAACCACCCTATTAGTGCTCAATTTCCTCACTGTAATATGTAGAGTTCTATCAAAATGGAACCCATTGTATTACCCTCTCTTCCTTGATAGATTTCTTCACCTTGGTCCTGAGCACTATGTATTATGTTTTCCTCATTTTCTGGAGTACAGTGGCACCTTAATTCACAAACACTTTTGTTAACAAACAATTTGGTTCATGAACAAAAGGGTTTGGCAAAATTTTACTTTAGTTTACAGATTCTAAATCAGTGACAAACATGACTATGCACATCTTTTCTGCGCACACACACACACAGTGGCCATCTTTGTCAAAATCTTGGAAGAGGGCTGGGGATTTAGCTCAGTGGCACAGCGACTGCCTGACAAGCACAAGGTAGTGAGTTTGATCCCCAGGACCGAAAAACAAAACAAAACAAAAAAAATCTTGGAAGAAATTAAGTTCATGAATCAAGGTACCACTGTAGTTCTGTCTCCTTGATTTATCCTTTTCCTGGATTTTGAAAAGTTTGAACACTCTTTTTTTCTTCTGCTTAAACACTCACTGCTTTGGTGATATTCAGAATTCTCTTCCAAACTTCAGACTCCACTTTCTAATAGCTCATTCAATATCTCTACCTGGATGCCTAATAAAGATCATGAATTTAAGATGTCTGTAACTTAACTCTTTCCATATATGTGCCCCAACTGCATTCTTTCCAATTTCGATTAATAACTGTGGCGGATTGACAACTGGTGGTCAACTTGTAACACCCAGCTTAACTGAACCAGCATGGTGCTGGGTATGCATGGTGTACCTGAGTGTTGTTGCCAGTAGTGTAAGAGAGAGGCTGTGATCTGCAGGAAGAGCATAGGATTCTGCTTCCATGTAAGTCTTCAGATGGGCAATATCTGGGGAGTGACTCTGCTCTAAGTGCTCACCATACATTTGGAAAGAGGGCTTGGTCAGACACCTTTTGGGAAAAGAGTTCATTGTTTGAACCTGGGACTCAGAATGGTTGTGGATGATTCCATTTCAGCACTTTCAGTATTACTTTACCTGAGTAATTGGGTGAGAGAGCCATGGGAGACAGCCAGCAGAGACAGACGGGGTCAGTCAGTGTGATGGAAAAGATCCACCAAGGGGTTTGAGCTAAAGAGTACAGGCTCTGCCCCCATGGCCAGAGTCTAGACTCAGTTTGAGTTGCTCTGGACTTGAAAGTCATAACATAGGTGCCCTCTCCCTCTTCATACTGCCCTCTGGTGCTTCTATCCAACACAGAACTGTGGTGTGACTGTCTACTTTATCTACCAGCGTAAGCAGGGAAATGCCCTATGTTAGACACTACCCCAAAATTTTAGATCCTGGAAGAAAACCACACATTCAGTTTCACAGAGAAATTTATTTTTTCGTGAGTGTATGTGTTGTTTTTGTTTTATTACGATTTAGTTTTTGTGTTTTTTTTTTTTTTTTCCCTTTTCATTCCTTATTTCTTTTTCACCAGTTTTGTTGGGGGCTGTGAAATTTTCTCTTCTACATTTTCCATGCTTCTAATCTCATTTATTTTCCTATACTTTTCTCTTCTTCCATTTTAATATTTCTTCCTTTCATTTTTTCTCTTATTTTAGCTCTCCTTGTCAATTTTCTTCCTCTTTTTTTTTTTTTTTTTTTTTTTTTTCTTTGAGACAGGGTTTCACTATGCAGTTTAGGTTGGCCTTGAGTTCACTTTGTAGCTCAGGCTGGTCTCAAACTTCCAACAATCGTCCTGCCTC
>NW_004955525.1:3197471-3211577 GCF_000276665.1 Chinchilla lanigera | reverse complement strand
ACCCCCCAAATTCAAAGACCCAACACAAAAATGGACATCTGAGCTGAATACACACTTCTCAGAAAAAGAAATACAAATGGCAAATAAATACATGAAAAAATATTCAACATCATTAGTTATTCGTGAAATGCAAATTAAAACAACACTGAGATTCCATCTCACCCCAGAAAGAATGGTTATCAAGAAGAGATCAACCAATAATAAATGCTGGTGAGGCTGTGGGGATAAAGGAACACTTCTCTGCTGTTGGTGGAAGTGTAGACTGGTACAATCACTGTGGAGATCAGTCTTGACATTCCTCAGTAAACTAGGATTAGAGGACCTATTCAACCCTTTTGGGTATTTTTCCAGACGAATTAAAAATATATCACAGCAATATATGTGCACAGATATTTAGAGCAGCACAATTTGTAATAGTTTAAATAATGGAAGCAAGGCACATGCCCATCAACTGAGGAATGGATAAAAAAGTGATATTTTTACCTAATGGAATGTTACTCAGCTATAAAGAAGATAAACTCGAGGCTTTTAATAGGTAAATGGATGCAACTAGGGATCAGATTTGTAAGTGAAATAAATCAGATCCTCATGTCTAAATACTTTATTTTCTCACTACTGTAAGAACAAGAAAGATGAAATAAATTAAAAAAATACAATATATATTGTGAATAGAAAATAAACTGCTCAAAAGGCAAGAACTGGGATGAGGTAAAGGGAAGAGAAAGAAAGAAGAGAAAATACATATACGCATACACAAGATAGCTAAGATAATTGTACTACCAATTTCTATTGCTTTATGGAAAGGAACAGTTAATGTTTAATTGTTTGATCAATTTTACATACCTATATTTATTTAACTGAGTAACCATTTTGAAGATAGCAATATGTAATACAACAATATGCAATACAACTATTAATTTCCTATTACCTTGTCTTAAATTCTGTATTGCTTTTATTGTTTTTGTATTGTTTTGTTTATATCTGTGTGTTTATTAATATGTTTTTATTCTTTTATCTTTAAACTACAATTTCTTAAAAATCTAGGATTAGCGGTCCCTTTAGACTTCCCTATTCCCCTTCTGGGTATTTTCCCACAAGAATTAAAAATACTATACCTCAGCAATATATGTGCACCCATGTTTATCCCAGCACAATTTTTAATAGCTAAAACTTGGAAACAACTCAAAAGCCCATAAACCAAGGAATGGCTAAAAATATGAGGTGCTTTTTATACAATGAAGTACTACTTTGCCGCAAAGAAGGATAAATTTGAGACTTATAGGTAAATGAATGCAGCTGGGGAACATACTTTAAGTGAAATAAATCAGATTCACACATGTAAGCATGGTATTGTCTCGCTGGTATGAGAAACTGAAACAGCAAATAAAGTCCAAAATGTATAATAGGTATTGTGAAATGGGAAGAAATTGTTCAAAAGAAAACAGCAACTCAGATAGGAGACAGGGCAAAGGAAGCAAAGGAAAAGGAAGAAAGATCTACAAGGTAGTTATATTACTAGTTTCTCATAGCTCAGTGAAAAGAAAGTTTGTGCTAATATCATTTAGAGAAATTTTTATGCCCATATCTTGTACTCTGTAATTACTTTAAAGATAACAATGTACTATCTATTAACTATTGTTATTCTATTACATTCTTATTAAATTTTGTTTTACTTTTTTCCATAAAAGAAAAAAGAAAACACAGTATATATAAGCTAATTTTTTCCATAAATATGTTTCAAGCAACTTTCCATAACATTTGTCTATAGTTTATAACAAGTCATATCTTTCAAATATGCATATATACATATACATTTATATATCTTCATGTCAATAAAATGGTTTTTGATAGTATAGAAATATTAAGGTTTACAGCCAGAAATAGGATTTATAATTTATGATTCCAAAGGTTTTCTGTTTTACTAATTATGGAATCACTTTGTACAACATGCAGTGGAAGATTTATCATATAGCCATTCATATTGTTATTTCACCCAAAATCATTGTAGACATCCGGACCACTTGAGAAACCATAAGTATAAATAAATCTCTGTTGAATATTTGATTTCTACTGGGGAATGTCAAATTTCTCTTGCATAATGCTTGGAGGTAGAGTTAAGATAGTGATCCATCTGATGTAACCCTTTTTCCCTTATTCAATTCCTCATTGAGTCTTAAGGAAGGTATAAGTAAAGCACAGCCTCTCTGCGACAGCACAGAAGACTTAGTTACAAAACATCCATTAAATGTGAGATTGCCACATGCTGTGCTTTTTGAAGACAACAGATCTTTTTCACTATACCTACAGTGATCAGTGCACAAAAAATCAGAAATAGTTGGCATTCAACATATTTACTAAATTAGAAAATTATCCAATTTCAACTGTTACTCCATCTTTATTTGCTTTTTAATATAAGCAGTAATGAAGTTTTTTCATTTTTAACTCACATCCTTCCCTAAGCAATATAGAATCCTCTATAAAATCTCTAAATTTTGTAATTGTCATTTGTTAAATGACTTTTATATCTATCAAGAGTTATGATTACAGAGCTAGAAAGAAACATGTACGTTTTTAGGAAATCATTAAAATAGAGTATGATTGGCCAAGGAAATATTCTTGCTTTGAGTCAATCTGTCTCTTTCTTTGAAAAATACACTGTTTGCTATTGGTGGCAAACTGAGTAGAGGATGGTTTAAGAAGGAGAGAACAACTGGGGTTGTTCCATGACTGGGGTTCCATGAGTATCTTAAAATAAATATTCTGTTCAAGTTAGGCATGTTACTATTAAATTGTTAAATCTTCTGATCCATTTCTTCCTTTTATTTAACTAGTTGTTTTGGTAAATTTAGGGTAAAAAGACTCAGTACTTCTCAGAATTAGTAATTAAGCATATTCTTGCTAATTTTAGGGCAGAGAAATTGAGGATAAGTTACATCATTTGGTTATTCTGATAATGCCTCTGGAGTTTCTGATGTTTGGTGAATCTGAATTTGGAAAATTGTATTAATTCATTTATTTTGTAGCCTTGCTGATAGAGTATTGAACAGTTAGACTGATGAGTGCGTGCCTTTTAAAAATTTAGTAATTACCACATGGCTATTTTGCCATTATCAGCGAAAATAAGGCATTTTCAATGTTTTGCATTTCAATCATTTGCACAACAACCAAAAGTATATCCTCATAATTTTTCATCACTTTATAGAATACTGGGACAAGTATCAAATGAAAGGAAAAAGAATAAAATAAGGCTTAAATCCTCAGTCTGAGAGCAAACTGATGCAGATTTTAGTCCACCTCCTGTCCTTAACTAGGTATATGTCTTTGAGCAAGTCCTTAGACATCCTGGGCTTCAGTTTCATTATCTACAAAAGTATACTCTCTATTTTCATGGTGAAAACAATATGATATGGATGTTTTCAACAGAAAGTAGAAATGAAAATACATTTTAAAAGATACTATAAAAAGTAATAACTTGTCATTTTTCTTATCTTGCACTCATCAGAAACAAGCTGACCTTTAATATTTTAAACAATAAAATGATTACATGCTAATTTAATCTCTGGAAAGCTGATTTTGTGTTTCCTATTCCATATGTTGTCAAATATAATTTGCCTTTGAGCATTTGCATGATCTTACACTCAAGACTAAATATACTAGCTGGGTGTGGTGGTTCATGCCTGTAATCTCAACACTTGGGAGGCTGAGGCAGGATGATAGTTGTGAGCTCAAGGCCTACCTGGGCTACACAGTGAGTTCAAGGCCAGCATGGACTACATGTAGAGACCGTGTCTCAAAAAAAACAAACAAAAATAGAAAAAGAAAAATAGCAGAAAGAATACATCAGTAGCATATTATATCTTTAATCTGCATTTTATTTGCATATTATAATTGCTACACAATAATGCATCCAGATATGCAGAAAATTCAATATCACTGATTTGCAGTTAAAATTGAAATAGAGAAAAGTGCCCTTATAGAAGACTCATGTAGTCTCATAAATGCACAAATGAAGTACTGAATTACATATGCTACAATTTGTAAGTTGTCAAAGAAGCTGTAGACTCAAACTATGCCCTGAGATAATGGAAGAAATCCTGGAAACAGAAAAAAGATGGCAGCCACTTTCATTTATGCTGGTGCTAAACCAAATTGCAAAGTCAACAATTAATTACAAAATACTATTCACATTCTTATCAGTGTCTCCAATATCAGAGGCTATGAATATTTGACGAATTAGCAAAATACCACTAGGAAGCTTGAAAGGTAACAGGAGGAGTAGATTGATGAGCAGGTGATAAAATAGGTGACTGCAGTTGCCCACAGAATATAAATAGGGATAAATAGAAAGATCTCTCTCTTACCTATTCAAGAAATATCCTTTATGCACCTATTATGTACAAGACACTCCTGGGGGATGGTGATACAAAAATGAATTAGACCCAGCCTTGCTCATCATAGAGCTCCCCATATTTCCAAGGGAAGCAAAGACACATAAATCTTAAACATTGTGGTGTTATAAGAAATCCACACGTTTAATATGATTGGGAGTTTTGAGCAAGAATCACCTGCCCAGAACATTAAGAAAATTCTTCCTAAATGATGTGTGATATGAATTGGGACTTAGTAGAAGAATAGATATTTTTGCAATTGGGGAGAAATCAAAAGGAATATAGGTAGAGAAAAACACAGGTAAAAGGAAGAAATATTAAAGAACACTCAGGTTGGAAAGGCTGGGTAGAGTGTGCTCAGCTAGAGCTTTGGATACACGTTGTGGAGGCAGGAACCTACGAAAAAAATAGAAATGAAAAGATTAGAAAAAAGATTGGAATCATATGGTGAGACTTCTCATCTGGCCTGTTAGGACTTGGATATCATACCATATGTGACTAAAAAATATCAAATGAGATTTATAATAGGGTATCTGATCATTTGTGTTGTTTTGGAATATTATATCTTGGAAAAGCATGTAGGAAAAATTTGACAGGGAAGCTTCTTGGCTTGAAGTGGAGCAACCAACTAGGAGACTATTTCCCCATAGTCTAGAGAAGGTTATAAGTCAAAATACTTTCAAAAGTCTTACAAATCATGAAAATGTGAAGCTGATTCATCAGTTTGATATTCAATGCAAGTACAAAAAGAGCAAACTGTACTGGACAAGAATCACCTGAAACAGAACTGGGTTTAAAGATGTAAATTTTAAAAGCATATGTAGGTCGTGTGATGATGTTTTAAGTATAGAATGGAACAATGAGTGAAAAAATAACTCTAGGTCTATATGTTTCATGAAGTGAATGGACTATTCCTGATCTTGTTGAAGCACAAGGAAGTCAGCATATTCACTTCAAGCGCTGAGATATGTGCTCATGCCTGCTATCCATTAAAACCTAAGTAGAAATCAAGAAAGAAATCTTATTCTCATTGAAAAAATTCTGCACAAATCATCATTGTTATAAATTAGTATGACTGTTTTTTTTTTTACATGTTGTAACTACAGTTTTTCACTAGCAGTAAAAAACTAAAATAGAAACTAATTTGATTTTTGCAGTTATGTTCTTTTATAAAGTGAAGAGTAGCTGAATTAAACATTTTGGGCATATACAACTATGCTATAACACTGACAGAGACTGAAGTGATTGTGAAGTGATTTTTAACTTCAACTCTTCTACAGTTATATACAAATATTTCTCTTTAGCAATCTATATATAAATTGATATATTATCTACAATGATGGTATGGAAGGAAATGTTGCAGAGCAGGTACCTACTGAGACTTAGAGTAAGGGAACAATGAATTAGGAAGCATAGAGACTTGATTCTAAGCATTAAATAATTTCTAGATGAAAGAGGAATGGTAATGGATAATCAGAGTATAGGTTTTAATACAGGTGGTTGTCCTAAAGCCAAAGTGGAACTTGAATATAGAACTTTTCTATATAATCTAATCAATTATAAATTATTACTGAGCTAATATGGAAAAATATAATATGAAAAATTACTATATGTGATAAAATTAAGTACATATAGTTCTGGTACATTTAAGGACACAATTTAAATGCATTACCTGGTTTCAAAAATGTCTGAAATTAACATGTAATTCTGACATAAAAAGTATGTTTCCTATTTTTAGGTGGTTAATAAATAGGTTAATAGAAAAAATATTAGCATAATAAAAAGAACAGTAAACTTCATGTCAAATAGCCAATATGACATACTTAAAACAATTTAAGGATTTAAAAAGAGAATGAAGAATCTTGATCATATTAGAGTTGATGTTTTTCCTATGTATCCTTAGGCAAGGCACATGAGCTCTGTGCTCAGATGTCTCATTTGTGAATAAAGATTAAGAAAGGTCAAATTGCAAATGAAAATTTTCTTTTAACAAAAATTACAACATTCAATGACCTTATAAAAAGGAAGAAGGCATCCCTGACCTTAAAAAGCAATTTAAATTTATATTAAATATTAATTACCTTGAGCTAGAAATCAGAAGCTTATGTATGTAAAATAATGGATGTAGATAGTGGCTGTATGATATAACCTGTGATTTCTAACTCCTCTGTTATTAATGCCATTAAAACATCTTCTCTCACTTGAATATTCATGTTGTTTCTCAAAGTAAACCACCCTATTAGTGCTCAATTTCCTCACTGTAATATGTAGAGTTCTATCAAAATGGAACCCATTGTATTACCCTCTCTTCCTTGATAGATTTCTTCACCTTGGTCCTGAGCACTATGTATTATGTTTTCCTCATTTTCTGGAGTACAGTGGCACCTTAATTCACAAACACTTTTGTTAACAAACAATTTGGTTCATGAACAAAAGGGTTTGGCAAAATTTTACTTTAGTTTACAGATTCTAAATCAGTGACAAACATGACTATGCACATCTTTTCTGCGCACACACACACACAGTGGCCATCTTTGTCAAAATCTTGGAAGAGGGCTGGGGATTTAGCTCAGTGGCACAGCGACTGCCTGACAAGCACAAGGTAGTGAGTTTGATCCCCAGGACCGAAAAACAAAACAAAACAAAAAAAATCTTGGAAGAAATTAAGTTCATGAATCAAGGTACCACTGTAGTTCTGTCTCCTTGATTTATCCTTTTCCTGGATTTTGAAAAGTTTGAACACTCTTTTTTTCTTCTGCTTAAACACTCACTGCTTTGGTGATATTCAGAATTCTCTTCCAAACTTCAGACTCCACTTTCTAATAGCTCATTCAATATCTCTACCTGGATGCCTAATAAAGATCATGAATTTAAGATGTCTGTAACTTAACTCTTTCCATATATGTGCCCCAACTGCATTCTTTCCAATTTCGATTAATAACTGTGGCGGATTGACAACTGGTGGTCAACTTGTAACACCCAGCTTAACTGAACCAGCATGGTGCTGGGTATGCATGGTGTACCTGAGTGTTGTTGCCAGTAGTGTAAGAGAGAGGCTGTGATCTGCAGGAAGAGCATAGGATTCTGCTTCCATGTAAGTCTTCAGATGGGCAATATCTGGGGAGTGACTCTGCTCTAAGTGCTCACCATACATTTGGAAAGAGGGCTTGGTCAGACACCTTTTGGGAAAAGAGTTCATTGTTTGAACCTGGGACTCAGAATGGTTGTGGATGATTCCATTTCAGCACTTTCAGTATTACTTTACCTGAGTAATTGGGTGAGAGAGCCATGGGAGACAGCCAGCAGAGACAGACGGGGTCAGTCAGTGTGATGGAAAAGATCCACCAAGGGGTTTGAGCTAAAGAGTACAGGCTCTGCCCCCATGGCCAGAGTCTAGACTCAGTTTGAGTTGCTCTGGACTTGAAAGTCATAACATAGGTGCCCTCTCCCTCTTCATACTGCCCTCTGGTGCTTCTATCCAACACAGAACTGTGGTGTGACTGTCTACTTTATCTACCAGCGTAAGCAGGGAAATGCCCTATGTTAGACACTACCCCAAAATTTTAGATCCTGGAAGAAAACCACACATTCAGTTTCACAGAGAAATTTATTTTTTCGTGAGTGTATGTGTTGTTTTTGTTTTATTACGATTTAGTTTTTGTGTTTTTTTTTTTTTTTTCCCTTTTCATTCCTTATTTCTTTTTCACCAGTTTTGTTGGGGGCTGTGAAATTTTCTCTTCTACATTTTCCATGCTTCTAATCTCATTTATTTTCCTATACTTTTCTCTTCTTCCATTTTAATATTTCTTCCTTTCATTTTTTCTCTTATTTTAGCTCTCCTTGTCAATTTTCTTCCTCTTTTTTTTTTTTTTTTTTTTTGTCTCTTTGAGACAGGGTTTCACTATGCAGTTTAGGTTGGCCTTGAGTTCACTTTGTAGCTCAGGCTGGTCTCAAACTTCCAACAATCGTCCTGCCTCAGCCTCCCTCATGCTGGGATTACAGGTGTAGACCACCACAGATCATTTTTAATCTTATATTTCTTCTCAGTTTTATTTTTTTAATTTTTTTTCTGGTACCAGGAATTGAACTCACAACCTTACACTTGCCAGGCAGGCACTGTGCCACTGAGCTAAATCCCCAGCCCCTCTTCTTAGTTTTATTCTCTTAATTTTACCTAATTCTATAAACTGCCCTTTATTCAGCAATTGGATTCTTCACATAAATTCTTTCTCATATTGTATAGTTTAAAGTTTCAAAACTGTCCTCTTGATTTCCCCCACTCCCAACCCCCTGCAACTTTAGTAGTATAAGCATAAAACATTATAACTCTGTAAATTTACTGTTGAGGTCATTTCTACGATTAATGGATTGGTAGCTGTCAGATTTATTACATAGTAGCTGAAATCAATTCCTGGATTGTCTTAATATTTTCATCATCTGATTGTGGATTTTTTTCTTAAAATTAAGTGTGTAAACAATTGGTCTTCATGATATGTTAATGCACAATTTTTATTGTATGATACTGTTGTACTGATTTGCTTAATATTACCAGGGTCTCAATATTGTCATTATTAATAGATTTTCTGTGTAAGCCAGCACTCAGATTACCTTTCTTACATTAATAATACTATAGTACATTCTCAGAAACTCTGCTTTGGTCATGTTTGTGAGGGGAAGATGGCCATGGTTGTGTTTGATAACACATGCAGAGTTTGTGTATGAAAGCAAAATTTTGTGATTTGTCTTTGTTTACAGATTGAATTGTTCACAAACAAGAGTTAATGAACCAAGGTACTCCTGTACTAGCAACAAGGTATTACTTTACTAGCAGCAAGTCTTTGTATTATATGTACCCAAAAACCTTGGCAAAAAAACCCCCAAATTAAATAATACAAACATGAGAAGACAAGGGAACAAAATGCCTCCCAAAACTCACAACACCTCTGAAGTTGATCTAGAGGTCATAAGGGGGAAGCATGAGACATCCACCCACACTACTCAGAAAGATAGCAGAGGACCTTAGAAAGCATAGTATAGATACTCAGCTTGATCACAAAAGATGTAACTGAATAGATAATGGAAATAATAATCAAAATGAACCAGAGGCTCTCAGAACACACTAATAAAAAGCCAGATGAACTAAAAAATACTACAAATATGAACAGCCAGTTTTGCTCAAAATTAGAGTTAATATAGATGTATCAATTAGAAATCCAGGAGATTAACAATTACATTGAAAGTATGGGAGGCAGAAGTGATGAATATGAGCACAAAACTTCAGAAATAGAAGAAAATAATGAGTTCAATAACTAATTAGAGTACATCTTAAAATAAACTAGAACACATGAAGAAATTGACCCAACAGCTTCAAGATGAGTAATCTAAAATGATGCAAAAATGAGACTGCTCAAAGAAAGAAAAATCAGAAAACAGCACAAATGGCATAAAAAAAATGTTCACAGAAATAGTATCAGAAAATTTCCAAATATAGGGGAGGAAATAAATGTACAAATAAGTGAGGTATACAGAACTTCAAATAGGATAGTTCCCTGAAAATAAGGCTAGGACTTATATTAATATTTCCACCAATAAATGCAGTAGACTTTATTTTTAGGGGATGTCTTTTTTCATATACAACAATTTGCATTTCTCCATGAATAACAGTTTTCATTAATTCATTTATTTGTATACAAAAGCTACATTTATTCATGTACAAAAAATTGTACACTTATTCAAATATGGTTCATGGCAACTTCTTTAACATCCTCTTAACTTTCGAAATCCCAAATTCTGACCTGAATTTCTTGTGATTCCATTTCCTGTAGAACCACTGACCACAATCTCTCATGTCCAGTAATGAGCACTACTTGTCCATGTAGCCTGCTCATAGTTCATTGGAACCTGTGAGGAATTTATTTTGCAAATTTTTCACCCAAATCATGACCTCTTGCAGCTTAGGCTTTACAAAGTTTTCAGTTAATCAAATATTAATTGAAAACTTATCAGAGAGGAATAAGAACAAAAATAATGATAGTTAAGAATAATGATCCACACTGAAGTGACAATTTTAAACAAGTGCATTAGGTACATCTGTTACAACACACTACCTGTTGTGTTATGAAGATTCACTTTAGACATAACCACATCCATTTGCTAGCATGTGTGCACATTAGTTTGTGTGGTGTCTGTGCTTTGATTGGTCATTAGGCAATAAGACTCATGTTGAGCTATTTACATAGGCCCTTACCTCTCATCTGATGATCTCCACTTATATATTTACATATACTTTATTTGTTACTCCATTTGAAAAAATTTGTATCATGTGTGATGAGTATATTCAGGGTTCTTTTTGTGTCTATTCAAACAAATAATCTGTATAATATAATGAATGAGTCATGTTGATCTGCATGATATAATGCTATATTTTTAATCTCATGTGTGCCTATAAGTAACAAAAACCACAAGAGCTACGTTTGTTAAATTTTACAAAACACCTAAATAATTTAGCCTATCCATATGCACATTGCAGAAAGTTTCACTCTGTACAACATTGACGAACATATTTACAACCTGCTTTAAGTAGTGAGTACAAATAAAGGGAACCATTATAATAACTGCTGAAATGTAGCATTTGTTTGTATCAAATTTTTGAAATTCAGAAATAGGTGCAAAGGTATGTATGTACTGCTATCTGATCTTTTACTTGAACAATAAATTAGAATAATTCTACCTTGACCCTGGACAGATTATTAATACTTTCATTGTAACTTTTTGAGTTTTGAGTACAATCCTTGTTTCTTCATATTTTTGTAAAGTATAGAGGTCACTCATGTCTAAATTGATGACTAATTAAGTAGTGGATCACGATATGGCAACAGATGATGTAGGTGTTACACTGCTTTTCTAAGTATTTTTTTACTTCTTCTTAATCAATTATCAACCTTCTAAAATAGAGGAACTTTTCAGAGATTTTGGATCAGATATGAAATATTTGTTGCATGAGTGTAGACATGTCATTTAGCTACACTTTTCTGAGTTTCTTCATTGATAAAGTGAAGGATTTGGATATGAAGGTAATTGTAGCTTTGCAAATCTAGTATTTCTGCCATTTAAATTTACAGCAACAATTCATAAGAAAAGTGAAAAAAATAATCTCCTTTGAGAGACAGTATAGTTTATTGGATAAGAATATGAATTCTGCAGCCTAAAAGCCTCTTTCCTTCACCACTTACTATATTTCAGATACTGAATGTAATTCACTGCTCCTCACTGTTTTCATTCATAAAATGAGGAAGATTGTATTGAAACAAGCTAAATAAAAATTGGTTACTTACTTTCCTATTTCCCACAATCAGGAGACTTGGAATTGCCAATAAGGTCATATGAAAACAAAGCAAGCAATAGAACCTGAATAAATGGAAGGATTAGGATTAGTACATTTAAAGGGATAAATTATGCTGCTGGCTAAAACTAGTAAGGATGTAATTTTTGATTAAAACCAAATTGAAAATAAATTGTGTGTGTTCAGTAATTTCTTATTTCTGCTATAAAAAAATGCCAAAAGTGTATTTTTAAGGACAGAAAACTTTATTACTTTTCTAGATTACTTTTCTTTTTCAATCAGTATGAAATGATTCTTGATAGGCTAAAATCTAGCTCTCAGCAGGACAATATTTCATTGTGGAGATGAGGTAACTATATTTTTTCAGTTACTACAGATCACTCATATTCCTTGGATTTTGACACTTTTCCTCAATCTTCAAAATCAACTGAATCACTTTTACCCTTCTAGCATCCCATTATGTTCTCTTGTTTAGTCTTATTCTTGCTAACTGAGACTTTTGATTAAATTGTACCCACCTAGATAATTCTATATAACATAATTGTATTTAGATTATAGATACTCTGAATCTGCCATAAGAATTAGAGAAAAAAAAATTTTTTGTTTTTTTTTCAGTACCTGGGATTGAACTCACAACCTTGAGCTTGCTGGTCAGGCACTGTGCTGTTGAGCTAAATCCTCAGCCTGAATTAGAAAAAAATTATGTCACTTTTGGTGAAGTAAGTATAAAATGCAAAAGTAGGTGCAAAATGCTCATGTAAGACGCAAAAATAATTTAAACTCCAAGAGACACAATTATAAAAAATTTTATATAAAATTATCTTAAAATGGATATTATACTTTTAAATTTTAGAGTGTGGGCTCAACAGCTAGACTGTGTTCAGATCAGTTTTTTTATCGAAGTGCGACACCTTCAATAAGTCCCTTAACCACTTTACATTTGAGTTTTTTATTATGTAAATCAGAATACACAATCTAACCTAGGGGACCAATGACTCAGCAGATCCTGGTGCAGTTGCACATGCTGGCTGACCTAGGAAGAACCAGTGACGCAGTAGGCCCCAGCAGGGCTCCACATGTTGTTGGTTGCTTGTGGTTTTGTTTTGTTATGTCTTGTATTGTTTTTTGTGGTTACTTTTGCTTTCTTTATCTTCCTGTTATCCTTTTCTTTTTCTTTCACAATTTAGATTGCTTACCTTTCTTGCTTTTTTCTACTCATCTTATTTCTTTACTTTCTCAATACTCTCACTTCTTTTATGATACTTTCATGTGAGTAAACATTGTCTCTTCTCTTTCTGGTTCACTTCAGTGCTCCTTTGGGTTCTTTTCCATTCTTTCCCTCCTGTGTCTTCAAGTTTCACAAAACTTTAGTGATAAACTTTTGCTCTCCAGTCTTGCATATGCTATATTTGACCACATTAATCTCTCTATCTTGACCCCTAACCTTCTTAACCCCCTGACCCTGCAACAAGGTAAAAATCACACCACAAAGGGTAAAATTCCTGGAATATGTTGGATTTTCTTATATAATTATAGAACTTTCTCCTATGGGTAAAGTTATCAGATTAATAGTTGCCACAGTTTGTCAGTATCCAGGCTGTGATTGAGACTATTGCTACCGCTAACTCTACTAATTTAGCCAGGATGTCATAATTCTTAAAGTCAGTTTTTCTTCCCTGTGTGAAAACATTATGATTGTACGGGATCATAATCATCACCAGAGTCCAGTACCAATGGCTTAGATGGGTGCTGAGCCAAATAGGTAACAATTTTTCATCTGTAACACATTGGGAAGGCAGGTTCTTGGGATGGATACAAAGGCCAAGAACTACCTATATATAGAAGACACTCCTGAGAAATAGTATTTCCTAGTGAAGCTTTGACAATAATTATAAAGCTATCTACTATAAGAAATCTACAAGCATCACCACAGAAAAAATAAAAAAAAAATAGAAAACAGAAAGTAAGAAGACACAGAAGCAAAATATAACCCCTGGCCTCCAGTCTGAAGAGAACAAGTTCAGAGGACAGTGAGATAGAGGAAATCAGATGTCAAACAGTGAAACTTTCTGAAATGATGGCAATAGAAGTGAAAAACAAACGAACAAGACTGTAGAAGAAATTATCTAAGGTGCAAAAATAAATGATGATTGAAAGGAAAGACAATGAAGCAGACATACTTAAAAAACTAAGGAGCTCAGAAATATGATGGAAACTATGAATGCCCAACATAGGGAAGAAGTGTAATCCATGAGATATTCAAGCAGAAATCCAGGATATTAAAAATTCCATTGAAGGTATACTCAACAGATTGTAAGTAGGTGAGGATAGAATATTAATCTCAGGAATGAGGATTGCAGCTAGCAATCAAGAAAT
>NW_004955525.1:3080850-3197371 GCF_000276665.1 Chinchilla lanigera | reverse complement strand
TTTTTGGTTTTTCTCCGGTACCGGGAACCGAACTCACGACCTTGCGCTTGCCAGGCAGGCGCTTTTGCCGCTGAGCTAAATCCCCAGCCCCGCAATCAAGAAATCTTAAAAATAGCAAGAGACCATGAAAAATCAATCCAACAGCTACAAGATGAAGCAAAAAACATCAAGATAAGATTGATCAGAGTCAAGGACAAAGCTAGAGACAGTGCAAATGCCATAAAAATAAACTGTTCACAGAAATAATGGCAGAAAACTTCCCAAACTTGGATAAATAATTTGACATAAAAATAAATAAAGCATATATAACACCAAATAGACATCACCAAAATAAATCTACATGAAGGCACATAATAATCAATTCACCACAAGAGCAGAATATTAATAGAGGCTAGAGAAATGAAACAAATCATCCACAGAAGAAAAAAAAGTACATTGTAATTACAGCAGAATTCTCAACACAAACCTTCAAGTCAAAGAAAGCATGAAGTGAGATATTTTAAGCCATAAAAGAAAACTTTTAACTCAGATAGATGTACATCAAAAATAATTTTGAAAATCAGTGGAGAAATAAGATATTTCCATGACAAAGAAAAACTGAATAAATTCATAACCACCAATTCAGATCTTCAGAATCCTCCCAAGTATTTATTAGAAAGAAAAGGTGAAGACCACAAGCAAAAATAACACAAAGAAAGAAACCAGTAGACAGTGCAAGCAGTTAAACTGAAGGAAATGACAGGGAACCATACACAGGAAAATAACAGAAAAATTAGGCAGTACATATCAATCATAACAATCAATATATAGTCTCAACTCATCAATAAAGAGCAAAAGATTTGCAGAAACGATCATGAAGTAAGATCCAAAGAAATACAGCATTCAACAAGCATATTTGACTCAACAAGAAATTTATTGACTGAAAGTCAAATGATGGAAAACTATTCCATGCCAGAGTAACAGAAAAACAGGGTAGCTATTCTCTTTGTAGATAATGTGAACTTCAAGCCAAGACTGATCAAAAGAGAAAAAGAAAGTCCCTACATACTTCTTAAGGGAAAATTCCATGAAAAGGAGATAACAGTCTTAAATATATATTCACCAAATATTGTGCACCCAATTGCACAAGAGAAAAATTAACAGACTTGAAAAATCAAATAAGCACTGACAATTTTAATGGGGAACTTTATTACCCCACTCTAATAATTAGATAAACTACTCAAAAATCAACAAAGAAATATCAGAATTAAAACAAACCTTTGAACAAATGGACTTAGTAGGTTTCTATAGTGTTCCACCCCACACAAGAAGACACATTCTTCTCAGTTGCACTTGGGACATTCTCCAAAATAGACGCCATATTAGTCCATAAAAAAATCTTAAATAAGTGCAGAGGAATGCAAATTATCCCATGCATATTATCTGATTATAGTGTACTGAAATTGGAAATCAATAGCAAAAAAACCCACAAAAACAATATAAACATTTGGAAGTTAAACAACACCAACAAAGTGGTTGTTGAAGTTAAACAACAGCCAGTAAGTGACAGAAGAAATTAAAGAAGAAATTAATCAGTATCTACAAGTAACTGAATATGTATATATATATTTGTGTGTGTGTGTGTGTGTGTGTGTGTGTGTGTGTCTTTTTGATACAGGGTCTCACTATGCAGTTCAGGCTGGTTTTGAGTTCACTTTGTAGCCCAGGCTGGTCTCAAACTTGAAACGATCCTCCTGCCTCAGCTTCCTGAGTGCTGAGATTACAGGTGTGTGCCACCATGCCTGGCTCCTGAATATGCCTATACATCATACATGAACTTATGGGACACAATGAAACAAGTCCTAAGACAGAAACCTATTGCAGTGAATTCTGACCTTAGCAAAACAGAGTGAGGTCACTTAAACAATCTAATGTTGATTCCCAAACTTCTGTAAAAGAATAATAAAGCAAATCAAAGTGCATACAAGAGAGGAAATTATAAAGGTAAAGCAGAAACAAATGCAATTGAGATTAAGAAAACAGCACAAGAAAATCAAATAAAAGAGATGGTTCTTTGAAAGAGTGAATGAAACTGATAAACTTCAGGCAACCCGATGAAAACGAGGAGAGAAAAGACATAATTTCAAGCAATTAGGAATGAAAAGGGGAAATCAGAACAGAACGCGTAAAATCCAATACCTACTTCAAGAACCTGTACTCTGTAAGATGTAAAACAAAAAAAGGATAGAATTCCAGACACATGAATTGACAAAACTGCATAAAGAAAATAAAACATTCTAAAAAAAAATTGTATCAGTAAATGAATGTGAAAATGTAATTAAAAACTTACCAACAAAGAAACTTCTAAAATATTATACCACATTGATGGATGTGTATCCATGTTTGCAGCACAATTTATAATAGCTAACTATTGGAAAAAACCCAAATATTCATCAACTGAAGAATGGATAAAAAAATTATTTTTTCATATAATGGAATACTATTCAGCAATAAAGAAGGATAAAGTGGAGTGTTTTATAAATAAATGTATGCAAATTGAGACCACATGTATAAGTGAAATATATCAGAGCCATATGTGTAAACATTGAGTTGTCTCAGTAATGTGAAAAAATGAACAAGTAACTAAGATGGGAAATATACAATAGATATTTTGAATTTAGAAGAAACTGTTCAAAAGAAAAGACAAACTGTGATGGAAAAAGGGAAAATGAAGAAAGGAAAAAATATATGTATGCACAAATTAGTTAAGATTGTTATACAGTTAAGATTGTTTTTTTTTTTTTTTTTTTTTTTCTCCGGTACCGGGAACCGAACTCACGACCTTGCGCTTGCCAGGCAGGCACTTTTGCCGCTGAGCTAAATCCCCAGCCCCTCAGTTAAGATTATTATACAGTTTCTCTTCATTAAACAAAAAGTTTTGTGCTAATAGTGTGTAAATGAGATATCATGCCTATATCTTCTAATCCAAATAAGTATTTGGAAAACAACAATATGCAATGTATAAACTATTGTAACTCTCTTAATAATCTGTTTTGAAATTCTGTTTCATTGTTATGTTTATCTTTTTTTCTCTGTATAAAATAGAACGAAAAAGAAAAAACATAACAAAAAAACCTTATACCCTGGGCTGGGCGTAGTGGCACATGCCTGCAATCCTAGCACTTGGCAGGCTGAGGCAAGAGGATAGTTGTGAGTTCAAGGCCAGCCTAGGGTACAAAGTGAGCTCAAGATCAGCCTGAACTGCACAGGGAGACCCTGTCTCAAAAAACAAACAAACAAACAAACAAAAAAATCAAAAAGCCTATACCCTGATGGATTCACTGTACTGTTCCAAAAGAAATTTAGAAAAGTGGTACCATTAGTGCTGAACCTCTTTTATGAAATTGAAAGGAAAGCAGTACTTCTAAAGCCTTTCCTGGAAACAAGTATTATTCTGATACCAAAACCAGAGAAGGGCTAAACCAAAAAATAAAACTCCAGGCCAATCTTCCTAATGAACATAGATGCAAAAAACATCAATAAGATACTTGCAAACAGGATGTAGCAAATTATCAAGAAAATTATAAATTATGACCAAGTAAAATTCACCTAAAGGATGCAGGGATGGTTCAACATATGCAAATCAATAAATGTAGTACACCATACTAATAAAGCCAAAGACAAAAACCACAAGATGATATTGATAGGTGCAGAAAAAGCATTTTACATGGTGCAAAATAATTCATAATGAAAAATGTAAAATTGAGATAGATCATCTTTATTTTAATCTGATAAAACCATTTATGACACAACAACAGATTATATTATACTAAACGGTCAGAAACTGAAAGGTTTCACAACAAAATCAGGAACAAGACAATTCAGACACATGAATTGCCAAAACTGCATGAAGAAAATAAAACACTATCACCTCCCCACTATCCTTTCTATCTATGCTCACTATCACCTGTCCTGTTCAATATACTGCTGGAAACATTAGCCATAGCAATTACACTAGAGAAAGAAATAAACGGAGTAAAGACAGGAAAGGGGAAAATTAAAAAATCATTATTTGTGGATAGCATGATATGCTATATAGAAAAACACAATAACTCCACCAAAAGACTTCTTGATTTAATAACAAAATTCAATAATGTAGCTAGACATAAAGTCAATGCACAAAAATCAATAGCGTTACTGTACACGAACAAAAAACTCACTGAGTGAGAAATTAGGGAAAGTATATCCTTTAAAATAGCATTGAGATAAATGAAATACTTAGGAGTCAATCAAAGGAAGTAAAATTTTTAGTACTGTACTAAAAATTACAGTACTTTGAAAATGAAAGGTAAAGAGGATATCAGAAAATGGAAAGTTATTTCTTGCTCATGTATACAAAGAAACAAAATAGTGAAAATGGCCATAGTAATAATACTGTTATTACACAGTTTTAAGCAATCCCAATAAAAATACCATAAACCTATTTCACAAAACTAAAGAAAACATTTCTAAGATTCATTTGGAACCAGAGGAGACCTTGAATAGCAGCAAGAATATTGGCAACAAATACAAGTCAGAACAATTTGCAATCCCTGACTTGAAAATGTACAATTCAGCTACTGTGATAAAATCATCATTGCACTGGCAAAAAATGACCAGAGGATCAAAATGGAACAGATTAGAAGATGCAGAAACTATGCTAAACACATTCAAACACCTTACCTTTGAAAAAAAGGACAAACACGTTTACTGAAAGAAAGACAGCCTCTTAAATAAATATTGCAGCAAAAAATTCACTTTCCGCATGCCAAAGATTAAACCTTGACCTATGTCTATCACCAGGCGTTAAAATAGAATCAAAATGGATCAAACATCTAAATATTAAAAGATAAGCAGTAAATCTGATATAAAAGAAAAGAGGAATATTGAAGACATAGGTGTAGGCAGAGACTTTATGAACAACTTATGAACAATTCCAAGATTATATGGGAAATACCACAAACAACTGACAACAGGGATCTCATTTTATTAAGAAGCATTTGAGCAGAAAAATAAATCACTAAGTGTGAAAAGAGAACCTGCAGAGTGGGAAAAATCATTTTTCCAGTTGTGTCTCAATCTTGAACATATAAAGAGTTGAAAAAACTCACACCCCCAAAATTCAAAGACCCAATCTAAATATGGGCATATGAGATGAAAATACACTCCTCAGATGAAAAAATACTAATAACAAGTAAATATATGAAAATATTCAACATCATTTGACATTGGAGAGATGTAATTTAAAATAAGGCTGTAATTGCATCCCACACCAGAAAGAATGTCTATCATGCAGATATTAACGAATAATAAATGCTGATAGGGCTGTGAAGATAAAGGAACCTTTCTCTACTGTTGATTTGAGTGCAGATTGGTGCAACCACTGTGGAAATCAATGTGGAGATTGTTGAAAAATCTAGGATTAGAGGTCCCATTAGACTCTGCTATACCCCTTCTAGCTATCTTCCTGGAGAAAATAAAATACTTTACCACAACAATATATGTGCACCCATGCTTATAGCAGTAGAATTTGTAAAAGTTAAATCTTGGAAACAACCCAAATGCCCATCAACCAAGGAATGGTTAAAACATTTGTGGTCTTTTTATGCAATGGAATACTACTCAGTCATAAAAAGGATTTATAGATTAATGGATGCAACTTGAGACCATACTCATAAGTGAAATAAATGAGACTCACATGTGTAAACATCATGTTGTCTTCCTGGTGTGAGAAACTTAAAGAGTAAATATGAACCAAAACATATGATAGATTTTGTGAAATGGGAAGAAATTTTTCAAAAAGAAAGAGGAAATAGGGTTAGAGAAAGGGGATAGGAAGAAAGGGAAAGGGAAAATTATACAGGGTAGCTACATCACTATTTTCTCATAGTTTGATGAAAAAAAATGTTTGTGCTAGTATCATTTTGAGAATTTTCATGCCCATATCTTATATGTTAAGTAACTACTTTAAAGATAACAATGTATGAAGTATTATTATTCTCCTGTGGTTTGGCTACCTTTCTCTCCTTGCTGAGGTAGAATACCCAACACCCAGAATTAAGGAAGGAAAGGTTTATTTAGCTCACAGTTTCTGGAGGGTTGAGTCCATACTCACCTGGTTCCAAGGCAGGCTGGCACACAACAGAGGGCAACAGTTTGTCATTGCAGAAGACAGCAAAAGCAGCAAGAGCACAAAGGGAGGAGGAGCAGAAGTGGGAAAATAAAGTCTTTTTCCCTTCCTTATATTATATTCAAATTACCTACCCCATGGCAGGTATAGCTCTCACACCCATAATTCCAGCATTGGATGATTGATCAGTCATAAACTCTAGAGGCCCACCCCATGACTGCATGAGGCTTTGGGGAGACATCTAGACACAAACTATAACATTCTGCCTCTGACCCCACAAAGACTCAAGTATATCCCCTTATGCAAAAGAAATTTTAGTTCATATCTAAGAGTTGCCAAAATCCTAACAGGTTTCAGGACTGCTGAAGAGTCCAAGTCCCAAGTCTATTCTAAGATTTAAGGCAAACTCTTAGCTGTGAGCCCCTGTATATATGAAAAGTTACACACATCCAACATTCAATGGCACAAGATAAACATTACCATTCCAAAAGGTACAAACAGCAGAGGTAAATACAAAGCATTGGGACCACAGCAAGTCCAACATCCAGCAGGGCAAACATTGAGTCCTGTAGATCCTAGCCCAACATCTGAAGCAATCTGTGGCACATTGTGAGCTCTAAAAGACTTGTGTGACTCCACCTCATGCACTTCTGGTGGTTTTATCTCCTAAGGTTTCTCTCTTGGGCCCACTTTGCTCCCTCCTTGCAGCTTCATTCAGATAATCCACATTTCTGGCTTTCCCAACCCTCTGAGTTGTCCACTGCACTTTAGGATTCTCACTCACAGCTTCACACACTGCCCTCTCAGTGGTAAACTTCCTGGCCTCCCAGGCTTCTGAAATCAAGGTGGAAGCCTTCTTAGCTTCAGAACTCTTGCATTCTGTGTGTCTCTAAAACAAGTGCCACATGGATGATGCCAAGGTCTGTTGCTACCTGGAACAGTAGCCAAGCTTTCCTCTCTCTTGGCCATAAGGGTCAAGTGCCTGGGCTGCTGGGCACTCTGAATCCAATTCTGAGGAACAAATTCTCTATGCTGCCACCATTCTGGACCTTGATGTGGCCGCCACCATTCTGGAACACGGCGCTCTGGAGCTCTCTCCTCAAAGCAAAGCCTTTCACCTTTGCAGTGTTGAGGCTGCAAAGGGTGGAGACCTGCTGTTTCTGGTGATGCCATCAGGCCATTTTTTAGGTTCTCTTATTCCTTCTCAGCAATGGAGATCTCCTTAGCTTTATTTTTGCACTCCACAGCTTTACTGGAGCTTTTTTTTTTTCTGGCAAAACTCAAAATGTTTTAAATGATCTTACTGGGCTCTTTGCTCATGATTCTCCACATAAATCTGGCTAAAAGTCCCCAACAGCAGCCACGCCACTGCCTCAATATTCAACTGCCTTGAAATTTCTTCTGCCAGATTAATGAGTCCACTACTCTTAATCTGTCTCAGGCAAAAACTCTGGACATGGGCAAAGTGCAAAACTTCTGTTCCAAGCGATAACATACATCCTTTGGAGTCCAGCACCCAGTGCAGTCATTCCCAGCAGTAACCTTCTGAGCCTGGTCTTTGCTGGCAGTTTTTCTATCAGCCTTCTGGTCTTCTGAGTTCTGACCAGAATCTCCTATACTGAACAGCCAAAAGTATTCTAGAGCTTCTTTTTCTAGTTGAAATCTCTGTACCTTTCCAAACACTTCCCACAAGCCATTTCCAAAGGCTCTTGAACCACATGACCAGGTATAGTCATAGCAATGACCCTGCTCCTCTGGTACAAAAGTCTGTCTTGATTACTTTTCTCTTATCACTGAGACAAAATACCTGATGCCCAAAATTAAGGAAGGAAAGATTTATTACACTTGATCTTAACCAAAAGGCCGAGAAGCGATGGGAAAGATTTATTTAGCTCTCAGTTTGTAGAGGGTTGAGTCCATACTCAGCTGGCTCCAAGGCAGGCAGGGTGGCACATGGCAGAAAGCAACAATTCATGGTGGTGGAAAATAGCAAAAGCAGCAAGAGCACAAAGGGAAGAGGAGCAGCAAAGGGAAGAGCAAGCCTCTTTCCTTTCCTTATATTGTATTCAAGCTACTTGCCACAAGAATGGTGTAGCTCTCACTCCTATAATTCCAGCATTGGACCATGGATCAGTCATAAACTCTAAAAGCCCACCCCATGATTGCATGAGGCTTTGAGGAGACATCCAGACACAAACCATAACATCTTATGATTTTATTTTGAAGTTTTATTTTATTTTTCCATAAAATAAAAAGTATTACCACATGACCGAAAATAGAGTATAGACTATTTTGAAAAATGTAGAGGACCAGGAAGAGAGAAAAAAGAAGGCAAGAAATGCCAATCAGAAGTGTGCAGTCTTACAAAGCACAATATATTCAGTTATAGCCATGTTAAAATGAAAGCAATAGGGGCTGGGGATTTAGCTCAGCGGCAAAAGCACCTGCCTGGCAAGCGCAAGGTCGTGAGTTCAGTTCCCGGTACCGGAGAAAAACCAAAAAAAAAAAAAAAAAAAAAAAAAAAAAAAAAAAAAAAAATTTTTTACCAAAAAAACAAAAAAAAAAAAAAAAAGAAAGCAATGAATATTTACCATCAATATGAGTAAATAGCAATAATGATAAAACCAAGCAATAATATTTACATGAGATGATGTATCAGTAGAAGGCTGCTTGGCATAATATTAACTGCCATATACATTCTATGAGTTATTACTACTACATTATGATAAATTTTAAAGTTATTCAACCAAAAGGACTAGTTCAATAAAGATACACTGGCAAAATTAAGAGTAATACATCATAATCTTTTCCTCAAATGACTACGTACATTTTAGAGGAAGGATATACTTTAAAAATTAAAATTTCAAACAGATATATATCTATATATAGATATATAGATATAATGTCAAAAGTTATTCAATGTAAAAGTAATTCCCTTTGGTAGAAAACATTGAATAATAAAATGATTGAGATATTATATGTTACTATATTTTTAATGAAATCTAATACACAATCACTTTAGAAAATTAGTTTGAGAGATTTTTTTTTTGAGAGATTTTTATAAAAATAAAAACATTTACTTTTGCATCAGTCAAGTACATTAGCTGGTATTTATCCAAAAGAACTAAAAACTTATGCCCATGTGAAAACACTTACACAGATATTATGGCAGCTTTATTCATAATTACCAAGGCCTAAACACATGCAAAATGGAATTCACTAGGTAATTGGGGAAATAAACTATGGTAGGTCCTGAAATAGGTTATCATTTAACACTAAAATTAAAAGAGTTTATGAGACAGGAAAATCATAGACAAAGGAAATGTAAAATTATATTGATAAAGGGAATGAAGCCAGTCTAAAAAGACTATGTTATAAGAATTACGTGACTTTTGGGAGAAGGCAAAACTATGGAGATTGTAAAACAGTCAGTGGCTTGCAGGAATGAGGCAAACTAGAAAA
The DNA here is from genome assembly GCF_000276665.1 of Chinchilla lanigera. Classification (NCBI taxonomy): domain Eukaryota; kingdom Metazoa; phylum Chordata; class Mammalia; order Rodentia; family Chinchillidae; genus Chinchilla; species Chinchilla lanigera. The sequence goes on along the minus strand of NW_004955525.1, from coordinate 3,187,761 downwards.
ATAGAGAAAAGTTCTAATTAATAGAATTACTCTGTAATTACATAATGTAGATAGATATAATTACAATTTTTCCAAACACAACACTGAATATTAATATAAACTACAGCCTTTGGTAGATATTATAAGTCAACTTCAGCTTTTTGACTATAACAAACTTGCAAGTCTGGTGGAGGGTATTTATCTGTGGGATGTTATTAATATGTGAGAGCAAGAGATATTTAGAAAATCTTTTTAGCTTCCATAAATAATAGTGTGAAAGGAAACTACTCTAAAAATGTAAAATCTATCTTTAAAATGAAAAGATCACCTTTCTCTAAAGATGCTCTGTAAGAGAGGTTGTAAATAAATAATTCATATGCATACTAACCATCAGTGGAGACCTTGTGGCAAATTTTATTACTACATTTCAGGATGGTATTTTGACTCTAATCAGTAATCCAGATAGCAAAATAATTTTTAGATCTAGGGCTTTTCATGTTGGTACTTTCTGTATGTGGCAAGATTATGAAATTATAGACTGTCTATTAGGTCACACTTGGGGTTCACTTAACATTATGGGTTTCCTAATAAACAAGTAAAACAAAATCACATAATTTCAAGACTGCCTAAAACTTAATTTTTCAAATTATAAACACATTATGAGGCCAAGCGTGGTGTCAAACACCAATAATCCCAGCACTATGAAGGCTGAGGCAGGAGGATCACTGTAAATTTGAGGCCAGCCTGGCCTACAAAATGAGATCAAGCCAACCTGAACCACATGGTGAAACCCCATGTCAAAAAGGCAGGAATAAAACATAGTAACAGTAGATTTATAGTTAGTGGGAGAAAAATTTGAGAAGCGAGGTAATTGAAGGGATTTACTCTAAAAGCAACAAATCTCTAAAGAAAACCCATCAGAATTACAGCAGAGCTCTTAACACAACCCATCATGTCAAGGAGAGCTTGAGGAGAAATATATATATATATATATATATATATATATATATATTGTCTTTTTGAGACAGGGTCTCAACATGCAGCTCGGGCTGGGCTTGAGTTCACTTTGTAGCCCAGGCTGGTCTCGAACTCACAACGATCTTCCTGCCTCAGCCTCCTGAGTGTTGGGATTACAGGTGTGCACCAGCACACCAGGCGTGAAGTATTTTGAACTATAAAAGAAAACAGCCTCCAAACAAGATTGTTATATTCTGCAAAATTATCTTTCATAATTTATGAAGAAATGAGAAACTTCCATGACAAAAAACACATGGAAAAATTCTTGGCCACTAAATAAGCACTGCAAAAATTTCTGATGTGTATTCTAGAAAGATACAACAAAGACACTAATTTCAATAAGACCAAGGGAATGAATTTATCGGACAAAGAAAGGAATTAAATAGAAGGAAAATAAAGGGAACCAAGAACAGGAAAATAATAAAATAATAAGAATAATCAATACATTTCAGTTGTAAACATCAGTGTGAGTGATCTTAATCAATCGAAAGAAACAGATTAGCAGAATGGATCAAGAAATAAGATCCAACAATATTTTTCTTATAAGATGTATATTTAACTTCACAAGAAAATCACACACTGAAGGTCAAAGGATGAAAACACAATACTCCATAGAACAGAAACCTGGGTAAAAAAATGAATAAATATTCTATTTGCAGACAAAGTGAATTTCAAGCCAATGCTGATCAGAAGAGGCAAAATAGGTTACTACATACCTGTTAAGTTAACAATCCAAAAAAGAGATAGCAATCATAAATATATATGCATAAAACACTGGCACACGGAATTATATAAAACAAACACTAATGCTTTTGAAAAAAATAAATACTAATCTAACTGTAATGGGGATCTCAACACCCCACTGTCACAAATAGACAGATCAGTGTGACAAAAAAATAAACAAACAATGTCGCCCCAAGCTGGGCTGAAAAACGACTTCTCCGGGAAGCCTGGTGAGTCTGGCCTCTGCCTCCCTGACCACTGTGAAAGGTAGGCGAAACCTCGGGCACCCTCTGGGGCTTCTTTGGCTACCCGCCACACCCATAGGGTGTTATCCCAGTCTGGGCTAAACTCCGGACACCTTCAGGAAGCCCAGTGAGTCAGGGCTCGGCCTCCCTAACCAGCATTCGAGTCAGGAGAAGCCTCAGGTACCCTCTGGGGCCTCAGTGGGTACTCACACACACATAGTGTGTCGGCCTGGGCTGGGCTGCCACCACTGACCTGTATAGGAGCTACACTGGGCACTGGGGATCTTCAGGCTCTCGCCCTTCCACTCACAAACAATTAGGACAGTGAGACTGCACTACAGGGAGTCCCTGGTTCCTCAAAAATGGCAAAATGAAGGAGAAAAATGCAATCCCAGACCCCCACACCACCCAAAACAAGTCCAGGAATCATCAACACAGAAAAGCCTGGAAGTCATACAACTGAAATTTCTGAAATGATAGCAACTGAAGTAAAGAAACAACTCCATCAAGCCATAGAAGAAATGAGATCAGAAATAATGTCTCAGGTGAGAAAAGAAATGACAACAGTAATGAAAGAAATGTTCAGCATATCTGAAGATGACATAGACAAGAAAACAGAAGAGCATAGACAACTCAATGAAACATTCAGGTAACAATATAAAAAAGAACTAGAAGGTTTGAAATAGATGCAAACAAATATCCAGGAACTTAAAAATTCCACTGAAAGCTTGCAAAGCTGCCTGAAAAAGCTGAAGACAGACTTTCAGACAGCATAGCCACCAATGAACGTGAAAGGAGGAATCTCTTAACAACAACAAGGAACCAGAAAATAACAATTTAACAACTGCAATATGAAGCAAAGAGAAACAATGTCAGATTAATAGGTATTAATGAAACACAAGGTGTTAACACAAATGACATAAAAAGATTATTTGCAGAAATAATAGCAGAAAATTTCCCAGGTATGGTAAAAGAATCAGAAATCCAGATAAGTGAAGCATATAGAACTCCAGTTAATCATAAGCAAAATAAATCTACACCCAAACATATAGTGATCAACATCCCCAAAACTCAATAAAAACTTCGAATATTAAAAACTGTTGGAGAAAGAAACAGATCACCTATAAAGGAAAGCCTATCAGAATCATGGCAGACTTCTCAACACAAAATATCAAGGCAAGAAGAGCTTGGAGTGAAGTACTTCAGGTACTGAAAGAAAACAACTTCCAATCCAGACTGATGTACCCTGCAAAGCTATCTTTCTAATTTAATGGAGAAATAAAATATTTTCATGATAAAGAACTGAAGAAATTCATGAGTGCCAAACAAATCCTACAAAAAGTACTAAAAGATATACTAGAAAGAGATAAAACAGAACAGAACTTCAAGATCAACAACAGAAAGGAACTAACAAGCAGAGCAAGCAATTAAACAGAGGGGAAAAGGAGGATTTAGCAGCCAGAAAATAGCATGACAAAGGTAAGCCAGTACATACCAGATATAACCATCAATGTAAATGGTTTCAATGCACCAACCAAAACAAGCAGACTTCCAGAGTGGATTAGGAAACTAAACCCATCTATATGCTGTGTACAAGAAACACATTTAACATCAAAAGGAAATTCAAAGACTGAAAATTAAAGGATGGAAAACAATACTTCATGTGACAGGAATCCAGAAAAAAGTGGGTGTAGCTATTCTGTTTGCAGACAACGTGAACTTCAAGCCAAGAACAATCAAAAGCAATAAAGAAGGTCACTACATATTTGTGAAGGGGAAGCATCAAGAGGAAGAGATAACAATCATAAACATCTATGCACAAAATGTAGGAGCACCCACCTATATAAGACAAATTCTAACAGACATGAAAAATGAAATAAGTAGCAACACAGTCATAACAGGGGACTTTAACACATCACTGTCACAAACAGATAGATCAACTAGACAAAAAATTTGGAAAGAAATAACAGAACTTACCCAAAGGTGTGAACATATAGACTTAGCAGACTTTTGCAGAGTGTTCCACCCAACAGCATCAGAATACACATTCTTCTCAGTTGAACATGGGACATTCTCTAAAATACACCATATACTAATACATAGAACATGTTTAAGTAAATGCAAAGGAATTGAAATTATTCCATGTATACTATCAGACCATGGTGCAATGAAATTGGAAATTAATGACAAAAGAAAACACAGAAACTCCATAAACAGTTGGAATTTAAATAACATCCTCTTGAACAACCAATGGGTCACAGATGAAATCAAAGTAGAGATTAAACACTATTCACAAACAAACGAAAACGGAGATACAAGTTACTGGAACCTGTGGGATGCAATGAAAGTAGTCCTCAGAAGGAAATTTACAGCAGTGAACTCCCACCTCAGGAAAACAGAAGAAGCAAAAATAAACAATCTTATGCTGCACCTCAAGTTCCTAGAGAAAGAAGAGCAAGTCAAACCCAGAACCCAAAGAAGGCAGGAAATTATAAAACTCAGAGCAGAAAATAAGAAAATGAAGACTAAACTGCAACACAAAGAATTAATGAATCTCAGAGTTGTTTCTTTGAAAGAATAAAGAAAATAGATAAATCCCTAGCCAACCTTATCATAAAAAGGAAGAAAAAACTGAAATACATGCAATAAGTAATGAAAGGGGTGAAATTACTACAAATCCTGAAGAAATTCTGAAGATCATCAATATCTACTTTGAAAATATTTACTCTCATAGGATGGAAAATACAGAGGAAATGTGCATATTTCTGGATACATATGAATTACTAAAGCTGAATGAAGAAGATATAAACATCCTGAATAACTCAATATCAGCCAGTGAAATTGAGAAGGTGATTAAAAATTTGCCAATGAAGAAAAGTCCAGGGCCTGATGCATTCACAGATGAATTCTACAAGCAATTTAGGGAAGATTTAACACCAATTCTTCTCCAACTCTTAAATGAAATTTGAAGGGAAGGAATTCTCCCCAACTCATTCCTGGAGGCAAGTATTATTCTGATACCACAACCAGGCAAAGACTCAACCAAGAGAAAGAACTACACACCAGTCTCCCTAATGAAGATAGAAGCAAAAATTCTCAATAAAATACTAGCAAACAGAATACAACAAGTCATCAAGAAGATTATACACCACTACCAAGAGGAATTCATACCAGGAATGCAGGGATGGTTCAATATACGCAAATCAATCAATGTAATACATCATGTCAATAGAACCAAGGACAAAAATCACATGATCATCTCCATCAATGCAGAAAAAGCCTTTGATAAAGTCCAACACTCATTCATGTTGAAAACCCTACAGAAAATAGAAATAGATGGCCTTTACCTCAAGCTGATCAAAGCCATCTATGATAAACCAACAGCTAACATCATACTAAATGATCAAAAATTGAAAGCTTTCACTTTAAAATCAGGAATAAGACAAGGAGATGCACTGTCACCACTCCTATTCAGTGTAGTTCTGGAAATATTGGCTACAGCAATGAGACAAGAGAGAGTAATAAAAGGAATAAGGATAGGAAAGGAAGAAATGAAAATGTCATTATTTGCAGATGACATGATACTCTACATAGAAGACGCCAAAAACTCCACCAAAAGGCTCATTGATTTAATAATCAAATTCAGTGGCATAGCTGGATACAAAGTTAACGCTCAAAAGTCAACAGCATTCCTTTACACAAGTAACAAACAGACTGAGAGAGAAATTAGTGAAATCAAACCTTTCACAGTAGCATCTAAAAACTGAAATACATAGGAATCAATCTAACAAAAGAAGTAAAAGATCTATACAGTGAAAATTATCGTACTCTGAAAAAAGATTGAAAAGTATATTGCAAAATGGAAAGACATTCTTTGCTCATGGATAGGAAGAACTAACATTGTGAAAATGGCCATACTCCCAAAATTGTTGTACAGATTCAATGCAATTCCAATTAAAATATCATTAATATACTTCACAGATCTAGAGAAAACACTCCTAAAGTTCATCTGGAACCAGAAGAGGCCTAGAATAGTGAAAGCAATCTTGGGAAACAAAGGAAAGGCAGGAGGCATCACAATTCCTGATTTAAAATTGTATTACAAAGCTACTGTGATAAAATCAGCATGGTACTGGCACAGCAACAGACCTGAAGATCAGTGGAGCAGATTAGAAGGTACAGATACAACTACAAACACACTCAATCACCTTATCTTTGACAAAGGGGCCAAACATGTTCAAGGAAAAAAAAGACAGCCTCTTTTTTTTATTTTAAAAATAAAAGGAGGAAAACATTTACAGAAAGGCAATCTTTTACAAAATAGCAAAGAACAGTACATACAATACAGAGTTACAAACAAAGTGGTAGGAAATTAGCAATGCTTGTTGTATTACATATTGATATCTTCAAAGTGGTTTCTCATGAAAACAGATAGAGATATGCAATATTGATCAATCAAGGACTCATTGACAGTTTCTTTCAGCAAAGAAATAGAAGACAGTAGAACAACTGTGTTAACTATCCTATATATACATACATGCAAAATTTCTCCTTCTTTAGCCTCTTTAATAAATGGTCCTGCAAGAACTGGCTTTCCACATGCTGAAGACTAAAAGACCCATGTCTTTTGCCATGCAATAAATTAAAGTTAAAATAGATCAAAGATCTAAATATCAAAAAAGAAACACTAAATTTATTGGAAGAGAAAGTAGGTAAAAATCTTGACAACATTGGGGTAGGCTGAGAGTTCATGAACAAAAACCAAACTGCATGGGAAATACTTCACAGAATCAACAACTGGGATCTCATCTTATTGAAAAGTTTTTGCACATCTAAAGAAATCACCAAGAAAGTAAAAAGAAAACCCATGAATTGGAAAAAAATTTTTAGCAAACTGCCCCTCAGACAAAGAACTTCGATCTAGGATATATAAAGAATAAAAAAAAAAATCAGCCCTCCCAAATTCAAAGACCCAATCCAAAAACGGGCATCTGAGATGAATACTCACTTCTCTAATGAACAGATACTAATGGCAAATAAATACATGAAACTGTTCAACGTTATTAGTCATTGGAGAAACGCAAATTAAAACAACACTGAGATTCCATCTCACCGCAGAAAGAACGGCTATCATCAAGAAATCAAACAATAACAAATGCTGGAGAGGCTGTGGGGAGAAAGGAACACTACTCCACTGCTGGTGGGAGTGTAGATTGGTGAAACCACTGTGCAAATCAATTTGGAGATGCCTCAGAAAACTAGAATTGGAAGTCCCATTTAACCCAGCTATTCCTCTTCTGTGTATTTTCCCAGAAGTATTAAACACATCACACCACAGCGATATATGTGCCCCCATGTTTATAGCAGCACAATTTGTTATGGCTAAATCTTGGAAACAACCCAGATGCCCATCCACTGAGGAATGGATAAGTTGTGGTATTTTTATGCAATGGAGTATTACTCAGGTATTAAAAAATAAACTTGAGACTTTGGAAGTAAATGGATGCAACTAGAGACCATACTCATAAGTGAAGTAAATCGGACCCACATGTGTAAACATCATATTGTCTCCTTGGTGTAGGAACCTGAAAGACTAGGTAAAACTCAAAACATACAATAGATGATAGGAAAGGGTCAGAAATGGCTCAAAGGAAGGAATGACTAGGATGAGGGAAAGAAGAAAAAAGAAAGAAGGAAGGCAAAACATAAATATATATATGAATAGCTGCAATGACTGTATTGCTGTTGTCTGATGGTGTATTGAAATCAACAGTTAATGCTCACAATTTTTACGTTCTGATCAACTTTGCATGCTTGTGTCTGGTGGTCTGAACAACTGATTTGCAGCTAACAATATGCAGTGGAATTACAATGATGAACTCCTACCATACTGTCTATTGAATCTCTCCAATATCTCTGATATTTTATTGAAGAATTATTTTCTTAATCTCTTTATTGGTTTGAGCAATCTTTCATTCTTACGTCTGATAATCTGAGCAACGTAGTTGAGGATAGTGGAATGCAACGTAATGACCACTGTTGATTTGTATTAATTTGTCTTGAGACCCCCATATCACTTTGAATGTGTTTCCTTTGATTTGTTTATGTTTGTGATACTGGTATGCTGCTACTCTTCTATTTTTTTGTTTGTTTGTTTCTCATGTACTATTCTCTTTAAAAAAATATAAACAAATAAATATTTGAGCTGAACTAAATCTTAAAACAAATGTACTTAGTAGATACCTAAAGAGAATTCTACCCAACAAGAATAGAATAGACATTCTTCTCAACAGCACATGGGACTTTCTCCAAAATATTCCAGAGGCTAGTTCATAAAACATGCCTAAGCCAATGGGAAGAATTGAAATTATTCCATCCATATTATCAGATCATAGTGCAACGAAATTTAAAATGAATGACAAAGAAATTGAAAATAATATTTAAACACACAAATATTAAATAATACCCTCTTGAAAAACCAAAGGGTTACAGATGAAATTAATGAAAATATTAGTTCCCACAATTAAATGATATTTCCTGTATGACATACTGGAGCTTATGAGATACAATGAAAGCAGTCCTACAAAGGAAGTTGACAGCAGTGAAGTGCCACATCAGAAAACTAGAGAGAGAGAGAACTCAAATAATTAACAACATTGAATCTCAAAGTTCTAGAAAAAAGAACAGCTTAATTCCATAGTTTATATGAGAAAGGAAATTATTAAGATCAGAGCAAAAGTTAATGCCATCAGGACTAAAATACAAAGAATCACTGAATCAAAAATTTAGTTATTTGAAAGATTAAACAAAATAGGTAAACCCTTAGTCAAAACCCATAAAAAAGGAAAGAAAAACACAAAATCCACACAATTATGAATAAAAGAGGAGAAATTACAATAGATTGCATAAATAAAGAACCTCATGTATACCTACTTTGAAAAATTGTGCTCAAATAGGATGGAAAGCACAGAAGAAATAGATAGAATCCTGCATATGTATGAATTATCAAAGCTGAATAAGGAAGATAGAAAAATTCTAAGTAATCCAATATCAGTCAGTGAAATTGAAGAATAAAAAACTACCAATACTGAAAAGCCTATGTCCCTATGGCTTCACAGTCAAATTATCCAAGAACTTTAGAAAAGGTGTAATGTTACTGCTCCTTAAACTCTTCAATGAAATAGAAAGGGAAATAACACTCCCCAATTCATTTCTAGAAACAAGCATGGCCCTGATACCAAAACTAGAGAAAAAGCGAACTCCCAAAAACAGAACTACAGGCCAATGTCCTTACTGAACATGTTTTAAAAATTCTCCATAAGATACTGACAAACAGAATACAGCAAGGCATCAAAAAGATTATATACCATGAGTGTGTAAGCTTCATCCCAGGTATTCAAGAATAGTTCAGCATATGCAAGTCAATAAATGTAGGGCACCAAATTAACATACTCAAGGAGAAACACACATGATCATCTCTATAGATACAGAAAAAGTACTTGACAAATCCTAACATCATTCATGATAAAAATTTTACAAAAATTGGCACAGATGGTCTTCATCTCAATCCAATAATAGCCATCTATCACGAAAAATATAAATAAATAAAAAACAGCCAACAATGTCCATGGTAAATGGCCAAAAACTGAAAGATTTCACTCTAAAATCAGGAACAAGACAAGGATGCCCACTATCACCACTGCAGTATAGTTTTGGAAATATTAGAGCACTTTGATAAGAGCAAGAAAAGAAATACTAAGGATAAGAAAATAAGTTAAATTATCATCGTTTGTAGATGACATGATACTCTAAATAGAAGACCCCAAATATTCCACCAAAAGACTTGTAGCTTTAATGATCAAATTCAGCAGTGCAACTGGATACAACTTCAGTATTCAAAAATCAATAGCAGTCTTGTATACAAATAATAAGTTTACAGAGAGAGAAAATAGGCAAACAACAACCTTCACAACATTAAGAAAAATGAAAAATTAGGAGGCAATCTAATGAAAGAAGTAAAAGACCTTTCCACTGAAAATTTCCGCATCCTGCACAGCTCTCAATGTTCCCAGGGAAAAACGGTGAGAGGATCTAGAAATAAATACAAGAGACAAAGCTGGGGTCAAGTGGAGCCCCCAAGCTGCAGACAGGAAAAAATGGAACTCCTCAAGAATTGTAGAGCATTTATATATACATTCAGGAAGTTGATGTCAATTTCAAGCTCTCTGCCTAGCAATGAATTTGCAATCTGGAACAGCTTGTTTACCTGCATCAAGAAGTTTCCCATGTTCTCAGATCAGTTTTGTCTTAGCCCTGCACGTGTGATTGATTTCCAGCTTCAGCCACTCCCTACAACACCCTATTTTCTATTTTTAGCTACAAGTGATGGGCGGTCATATGTAGTTTGAGGAGTTATGTTTGAAAAATTCTGTAGAATAACTTTTCATTTTTAAACACTTTCTATTTTGGTTGAACTTATTCATGTAGGCTAAAGATTCCCAGTCCAGAGATTTTAAGTACCTGTATACAGCAAGTTATCCTTCTACAATCCAATAATCCATAACAGGAGTGAGTTACCAGTACAACTGGCAATTGTTAGAGGTTGAAAGTGATTTGAACCTTTTACAGTTAACATATTACAATGGAATTGTTTTTTATACATCATTTAGTTGTATTTTTCTGCTGGATATTTAAGACTAAGTTAAGGAGAGACCTGTATTAATCAATTTTTTGCTATCTACCGAGGTCATTTAAGTCTCTTCAGGATTTACCTTGGAACCAAGTACAGCACCTCTTAGTACTTCTGTCACTGTCAGCTGTCTGTATGAGTCAGAGGTATTGCTTGACCACGTTGCTTTTTGTGAAAGCTTGAGAGATTTTTTTCTCTCCTGGTGACTGTCCTTAGGCACATTCTACAGCATTGAATCACTTTCTTCTGTGGACCCACAATCTCTTTGATCAGGTGATCAGGGAATTAACTGAGTTATAGGATATCACAGAGGAGGTTCTCCTATGTCCTGGATACTCATTGACCTGGAGGGCTAGAGTGAAAATATTGGCTGTCTTTGTACCTATCTGTAATTCTAATTTTTGTTCTCCAAACTTCAGTTGTTGAACATTTATAAGAGAAGATTAATGACATTACATTGTAATGGAGGCAGTAAGCTTAATATTACTATTTTATCAGAATATCAAACACAATAGAACATAATATGGAACTAATATTTCCTAATAACCATGCATGCAGTGATTCCCTCACCAATCTTGGGAGTAACATTCCAGAGACCCCCACGGTAGGTGAAAATCTGTGAAGTAGCAACGTTATGTTTACTATATTATTTGTATATATTTTAAGGCTTTATAAACCCTTCCCATACTCCTATAAACCTTTCCCAGTCTCTTATTAATATTTCCCACACTTTTATAAACACTTCATCTGCTCTTAAACACGTTCTACACTCTTAAACCTACATAATTTTAACAATATGTAAAATTCTATATGAATACTCACCAGTGAAATACTATATACTACAAAATCCAGCAAAATAAGGAAAACTCCACCATACAGAATTATATACATTTAAAAAAAAATCTGTGATACAGTGAAGCAACAATTAGTGAACAGTGATATAATGAGGAATGACTATATTCTAATATTTCAATCTCTATTGAATGTTAACCGACAACAGTCATATATCTTTACACAGAAAATTAGAAATCAAAATCATACATAACACTGTAGTGTGACAATCATTACACTTTGTAACATACTTAAATTTTCACTTTGACCTACCATAACCTTTTTAACCAATCATTTATATCTAATGCATAAGATTTTACCTAACTAGTTGACCTTTAAGGGGATGTACATCGTATAATTTTTTTGTTAAAGGCAGAGTTCTGAATCTGAAAGAAATGTCTTATGATCATAAGCAATCCTTGTTTTACTTTTTGGAAGACCTGTACCTCTGGAATCATGAATATATTTAATACACCATTAGATTAAAAATAATGAATTGTCTTATACATGTGATAATTTTTATTTCTTAATTTAGTTTTGTGCCAAAAGCATCTTTTTTTGAGAAAAACTTATTGTTTTTTTTTCTAGAAAACTTTGCCTTTTGACCATGATCAAATTATTAGTTGTGTCTCCCAAGAGACTATGGAGATCATTGGGGAGATCTTTATTAATGAACAAAGGTTTCCCACTCCTCTGTTCATCAATTGGTATATCATCCAATAATCTTTCCCCCAAGGGATCTTTAAATTATTTTAGTTTTTTGAGAAGCTGTGAGAAAAGCAAGTTTGATATCACTTAAACCAGGTAGTAAACCAGGTGGATTCATGCTTTTAAGTCTATCATTCAACTTGTGTTATGAACAAGTGATCCAAAACTGCAAAAGAAAAAGAAGAAAGAAAAAAACTGTTGAGCTCAAATAAAAAAGCACCAGCTGTTCAAGGAATGGACACACAGACAAATAGCATGTACACATAACAAACAAAAAAACTAATTTCTTAAAAATGTCAGAATGCACTCAAATATATTTTTGACCAAATTTCATTATAGTAACTCTATTACAGATTTAGAAATTTGTATTTATAAATTGACTAGTCACATTTTGTTGTTCAGCAATTAGCAGAGATCTCTAAGAATTTGGAAGGAACACAATCTGTTATCAATAATAAATATGCATTTTTATATTTTATTCTGTCTAAAGAATACTGGTAACTTTTTACAATTACCAGATAACTGGTAACAGTTATGTCTATATACTCTATCATCTATGCAGACCTTTTATTTTCACTTTGGTTTTCAATCTCCTGAATAATCTGTGTCAGTTCCTTCAATAGTTTCCAGGTAGGATCTCATCTCATCCTTATCTGTGGGTTGTAGAACAGTCTTTGAAGGATCACTGTCACAGGTTTTTTTTGTTTCTGTTTTTGTTTTTGGTACCAGGAATCGAACTCCAGACTTTGTGCTTGTGTCACAGGTTTTTGAAAAGTAGAATAAACTTTTTTTCCAGATCTGAGTTTCTGATATGACTGGACAGCCTCTTCTAGAAAAACACAAGTATAGCCTCAACCTCAAATTAGTGTTTTTCCTTTACCTGATTGAATTGTGATAGTATACATCATCAAGGGAGGTCTATGAAGTGTAATTTTGTAGGGATGATTCGTCTTTTATTTTTTTGTAACTGAATTTTGAGCATTAAAGAGAGCCAGATTAACTTTATCTAAGGCAATTTCAATCTCTGCCATAAGTTCTGCTGGAGAGGTAGGGACTGGATCCCGCTTGCAAATGTCAGAGCAAGGACCTATATCATGATTAATTAGTTTAACAGTTGCTCTAAAACAATATTACCAAGTAAAATCTGAAAATCAGGTTGGCAAAATGATTCACGTGGATCTGAACAGTTTGGGGCATAATATGTCTTTGTTGGATAAAGTGATCCAAAAATGAAAAAGTTGTCATAGCTTCTACCCCTTTGGATGTCACCACTAGGCCTGTCATTATTGAAATGGAATGTTAAAATTAAGTGACTGTTTAAACCTCAGTGCTCTCCGATTGCACTCCAAATCTTTATATCTGTTTGGAAAACACCAAAGCTTCCCTCTAGGTTATCAATTTACTAACTTTGTTACTCTGGACCTGAAGTTGCCACACCCAGAAACCCTTTGTACTTATGTCTAGAAATCCTTTAAAACACTTTTTCCTTTAAATAATCAATTCCATCTTTAATCTCAATTAAGTTTCAGAAGATCCAAAATCCTTGGATTCCCTTTTCTTATTTATAATTTTTAATTTTTGTCAATGGAAGAATGACCAATTCAGCAATAAGAGTCTGCAATGATTTGAGAAGTGTTTTAAGTAAATTAAATCATAAACTTGATTTTATTTTGTATTTGGGCTCTTGCCTGTGGGTTCAGCTTCTGCTCCATTACCTCAGGATTGGGTGAGTTGCTGTCAGTGGCTCAACTGACCTGCTTTGCTGCCAGGAATGGGCTCAATTGCCTGCCCCATCCCCTCCCCAGGGGATGTGATGGTGGCTTCTGCAACTATGGCTGCCAGAGCCAGGCCCCATGCACTGGGCATGGCAGTTGTTGGTTTCGCTCTGGTTACTGCTGCCTCATTGCTGCTGGAGTTCTGAGCCCAGGCACTCTTTGTGCATATAAGCTTTTAGTGCTAAAAGCATGCATGTAGGCAGTGGAGATTTTTGCCTGCAGCATGTGCCAGCACCCATGGTTGGGGAGAACACAATGGCTCCTGGGCAGCTGAGGAATCCCAATTGAGGCAGCTTCCGACCAGAGTGTGGTGCCCTTCTTACACCTGGCCTTCACCACTCTCCCAGATGGTACAAAGCCACACCAAACCAGCTGTGCACAATTCTAAAGAATTTTCTTTGTTTTTTTTTCCTTATCTGGTTGAGCAAAGGTAGATGATTTAAACTCTATAGGTGAGGTTGTTTCTCTGCCCTGCTTTTCTCATTTGGGACTTGATATTAAAATAGAACTCCCAGCTGCATCATTTGGTCTTGCAAAAACCCCTTCCAACCAAAATCCAGAAAAGAACACACAGGAGTTAAGTATGCAAAAAACTCTTCTATATACATATAGCTCTGTGATTCTTGAAACTCTGTTTGTCTTATTCCTGCACCATTTTCCTTTTTTTCTAGAGCTCTTTAAGGACATTTTACCTAAAGTTTTTACACCTGATGATGTACCAATACTGATGCACTCCTGTGCTTATATTGACTCTAACAAATTTACTCCCCCCCATTTAACACAAAAGAGAAGCATCTCCTCACTCACTTACTTTTTCTCACCTGTGTCAGTCCCTGTTTGGGTGAAAATTTGCTGCATACCACGCAGCTCTTGATGCTCCTATGGAAAAATGGTCAAGAAATAAAGACAAGAAACAAACCTGGGGTCAGGTGGAGTACCTCTCTCCAGCTGGGAGAAAAAGGAGCTCCCCAAGAACTGTACTGCATTTCTTTATACACCCCGGAGGTTGACGTCAATTTCAACCTCTCTGCCTAGTAACCAGTTTGCAACCTGAAACAGATTGTTTATGGAGCTCTCTGTGTTCTTGGGGCAGCTTTGTTTTACCTTTGTACATGTGATTGATTTTCAGCTTCAGCCACTCCCTAGAGAAAGTTATAATACTCTGAAAAAAAATCAGAGAACAACAGAAAATGGAAAGTAATGTCTTGTTCTTGTATTTTCAGATTAAATATAGTGAAAATGGTCATACTCTAAAAGTTCTATACAGAGTTATTGCAATCCCAATCAAAATACAAATAGCATACCTTACAACTAGAGAAAACAATCCTGAAATTCATGTGGAACCAGAAGAGACTTAAAATAGACAAATAAATTCTGAGAAACAGTGGCAAGGGAGGTGACATCACAATCCATGACTTGAAATTATACCACAAAATACAGTAACAAAAGCACGAGTGTTCTGGAAGAAAAGAAAGACAAACTGACAAACCCAAGGATGAATGGAAAATAATAGAAGATGCAGAAACAATTCCAAATACACCAAGATAATATATCTTTGACAAAGGGGCCAAAAGCTTTTAGTAGATGATAGATAGCATCTTTAATAAATGCTACTGGGAAAACTGTACTTGGCTTTCCACATGGCTGAAGACATAGGTGCAGGCAACGACTTTATGAATGAAACCCTGATAACACAAGAAATGTTATGAAGAATCAACAACTGGGATCACATTACATTAAAAGCTTTTGCACAGAAAAAAGAAACCACCAAGAGAGTGAAGACACAACCAAAAAATAGAAAAAATAATTATCAACTATTCCTCAAAGGCCTAATATTTATTGTTTTTTATTTCCTTCTTTTTTTGTACCAGGAATCAAACAGGACCTTGTGCTTGCTGGGCATGCACTTATGCCTTTGCGCTATATCCCCAGCCAGGCCTGATATCTAAAATATTTAAAGAACAGAAAATAGTCAGATCCCACAAATTTAAAGACTCAATAAAAAAAAGTGCTTCTGAAATGAATAGACACTTCTCTGATGAAGTACATACACGAAATAAATACATAACTAAAGGTTTTAACATCACTGATCACTTGAGAAATGCAAATTAAAGCAATATTCAGACTCTGTCTCACTCCAGACAGAGTGGCTATCTTCAAGAAATAAAAATATAACAAATGCTGGCAAGGCTGTGGAGGAAAAAGAACACTTCTACATTGGTAGACACATAAATTGGAAAGTTACTATGGAATTCAGTATAGAGATTCCTCTAAAAATTAAAGCTAGAGGTTATTTAATCTATTTTTTTTTTTTTTTTTTTTTTGTTTTTTATTGGTTTTTCTCCGGTACCGGGAACTGAACTCACGACTTTGCACTTGCCAGGCAGGCGCTTTGCCACTGAGCTAAATCCCCAGCCCCAGCTAGAGGTTAAATTTGACCCAGATTTTCCCTTTCTAGGTATCTTCCCAAAAGAGAAAAAAGGATCATACCACTGATATGTATGCATACCCATGTTTATAGCAGCACAATTATTAATAGCTAAATCTTGGAAACAGCCCATATGACCATCAACAGGTGAATGGATAAAATTGTTTTTTCTACACAGTGGAGTACTACTCTACCATAACGAAGCATAAACTTGTGTCATTTTTAGGTAGATGGATACATCTTGAAGACATAATTTTAAGTGAAATAAACTGGACACACATGTGTAAATACCACATAGTTTCTCTTGTGTGAGAAATACAAAGGGTAAGTAAGGACCAAAATAGAGGTTGTATATTGGGAAGTAAGAATAACATATTCAAATGAAATGGGGTTCAGGGAGGGGTGGGAAGGGTATGAATGGAATAGGGACAAAAATAATAAAAAAATGAATGAAAGGAAAACAGTAGAAACATGGCTTTGTAAATGGAGTGGGAAATAGGATTGAATATAAGAGAGACAAATGAGGAAAACAATTAAGATATATTATATACAGTTAAAATTCATTGTGATAAATGTGATCTTTATATATGTTAAAAGTGTACCAGTTAAATTACCTGAAAATAAAATTTCAAAGCAATAGAGAAAAATAAAGAGCATTATTGTTAAATATATGTTTTTCTCATCAGTCATGTTTATACAAAATACAAAAATAAATGCAATACAAAATTATCTCAGCTGTGAAGAAAACATGATAAAGCAATTATAACAACAATAAAAACAAAAATTTTGATATTTTTATTTTATAGAAAAAGGTAAAATGAAATTTCATAACATTATAACAGCAGTTAATACATCGTGTAAAGTTATCTTTAAAGTAGTTACTTATAGTACAAGATATGAGTATTAAAATACTCCCAATGATATTAGCAAAAACTTTTTGATGGAACCTGAGATTTCCTTTCCTTTGCTCCTACTTCTAGGAACTCAGTAGTCATTTTGAAGTCATTTTTTCATGTTCACTTCCTTTTTTACTTTTTAAATTTAATTTATTTTAATTTTTTTAGTCAGGGTCAAAAAATGTAATTCAGACTGACCTTTAGCTCAATACCTAACCTAGGCTGGCCTTGAACATTTGGCGATTTTCCACTCTCAACTGCCCAAATGTGGGGAATACAGGTGTGTGCCACCATTCCTTCCTTGGACACTCCCCTTTTTAAAATGAAATATGCTTACTGACTGAGCAGGACTAGTTTTTAACTTTTATTGACTTTTATTTTTAATTGTCTAAATGTGAAACATAAGTTTAAATTATTTAGCACAAAATAGATTTATTGAAGCTTCCAAAAAAAAAAAAACCCTCTGGCATAATATTATCTGTCCCAAATTTGTCAACTGTTGCACTGAACATCTCAAAATGGCTGCAGCACTTGGACAGTGCTGTAGAGCCCATTCTGTTTATTTCTGAGCTGTAGTTATTGCAAATGCTCTGTTAATCATTTTCTCTCTAACATGCTTTGGATGGAAATATAAATGTTCCCATATATTCAAAGGAAAGTCCCACTAAAGAAATTAAGTAAAAAGAATAAAATGTCCTTTTGTCAATGTGGGCCAGTTAAGATAAATTTTAGAAAGTGATTCATATGTAGAATTGGATAAAAAGCTTTTAATTAGTGTTACTCTACTTGAAATCTGAAAAGTACAAAAGTAGTCAGAACAGTCCATCAGACTTGTTGAATATGTACATAGGAAAGTTTCAGCAAGCTGAATTTATCAGTTATATAGTAGAAAAATGTAAAACTTAAGAGAAGTTACAAAAAGTGTGTTATCACATTTTTTTTTCAGAAAAATGGGTACTTTGTTCTTTAATACTTATAAGAGTAAGTTTTTAAAACATAAACTTCATTATTTTTCTTTCTAATGTCTGTTTCCCTCTTTTCCTATTAAGCTATCCTTTTCTCAGTACATCACTTTTCATGGCCTGATGTTGGAGACTAAAATATGGTGAAAAAAGTTAATTTTCAAATATTTTGGTGAGTTTTATGGTTTATATTTCTGGAGCTGTCTTGATCTAGCTGGATCTAGGTTATAGGATATGGGGATTAAGGATTTGATTTTGGGATTCTCCACTGCTAGGTTTAAGGTTATCACACCCTGGTGGTAGCCTAGATTCAATATGAGACAGAAAGGGGATTGTTGTTTCTTCTCCACTTCGCTACTTTTCTGCCTTCTGCCCAGCATGAACTGTTCCTCCTTTGTGATGCCCCTATGCCATGTTACCCTTCCTTGTAGCCAGCTCATTTCGTACTATAATCTGTGAGTTAAAAGGAATCTTTTATCCCTTAATTTGTGGGTGCTGGGTATTTTGTCTCAGCAATGAGAAAATTAATAAGACCAATTTTGGTACTGAGAGAAGTGGGGCATTTGCTGTGATTGTACCTAACCATGTGGGTCAGGAACCTTTAGAAATGGCTTGTGGGAAAAGTTCAAAAATTTCTGGAGATGCCAGGTGAAAAAGAAGTCCTTCAGTGTTTTATGTTGAACTTGCCTGGAGATTCTAATCAGAGCTCAGAAGACTATAATGTTGAAAGAAATGCTGCCAGTAAAGACAAGAATCAGGAAGTTTCTCCTGGAAAGAACTGCAATGCTTGTTGGACTCTAGACCATGTGTATTATCCTTTGACAGAAAAGTTTTCTGCATTTTTTCGTGTGCAAAGAATTTGTGAGACTGACAGTAAAGGTGGTGGTCTAAATATAATCTTATGGAAGAAATTTGAAGACACTCTAATGTTATGGGTGTGGCATGGCTGCTGTTTGGAGATTTTATCCAAATCTAAATGGAGAATGAAGAGCAACAGGCACGGTAGAATGTTATAAAATATTTTGAGTTTGGCATGAAAGGAAACTGTAGTAAACCTATGGACTAAAAAATGGAACAGAAGAGAGCATGGTTGTTGACCATGAACAAGTCAGTAGAAAATATAGCCTGAGCACATCAAAAGAGCCAACAAGATTCCAGCCTTTGCAGTTTGAGAATTGCAAAGCTGAAAGATTTTTCTTTGAGAAGAAATCTTCAGATCACCATGTTCCAGATTATCAGTATCCTAGAGATATTCCTTGGGATTGGGTTGATAGTGCTCAGCAATCCAGGCAATAAACCTCTGAAACCAAAAAAGAAGGAAGCCTGGAAGCTGGTGGAAAATCTCGGTATCATTCATGTGGTGTGGGGTTTAGGTGAATGTAGAACGTAAGAGCTGTGGGGTTAAGAAAGACTTCACCCATATTACAGAAGGTCTGGAATGCCAGACAGTGTGTTTCTGAAGGGCAGTGTGTGAAGCTGTGAGAGTGAATCCATAGGTGCAGTGGAGACTCCAGAAGTTTGGACAAGAAAACAACATAGGCTATTTGAATAATAGTAAAGCAAGCAAGGAGCAAAATTGCCCCAAAAGAGAAGCCATGGGAGCTACAATCATCAGTACTACCACAGGGGCAGAGTCACCCAAGCCCTTTGAAGTTCACATCTTGCTTCAGATTGTAGCACATGTTGGACATGGAACTACAGGACTGAATGTTTGTCATGCTGAATTTTGGACTTACTTCAGTCTTGTTCCTTTCTATCCCCTATTTGTACCTTTGGGAATTGTATTGTTTATCTTTTGCCATTGTATTTTGGAAGTATTTAACTATCTTTTCATTTGTAAAGGAGCTCACAATTAAAAGTTTTCCTTACATCTCAAAGGAGAATTTGGATTTGAAATTTTCAGCAAAACTGAAAGTGTAGGGACCTTGGAAACTGTTAGATATAGACTATTTTGCATAAAATGGATGTGCATGAGTTTTGGAAGGCAGGGTTGAAGTGCTATGGCTTCTACCAAGATGTACCCCCAAAGCCTTATGAGCTCATGGGTGAGGCTTTTAGTAGCTAACTGGATCTAGGGTGTCTGACTGTGAGATTAATGGTGCAATGATAAGATTAAGGATGCTCCCCACCCTGGGAGTGAGTGCTACCCACTCTAGCCTGGATAGAATATAAAATACAGAAAGAGTGCTACTGCCATAGCTTGCTGCTTCACTACTTTGCTACCTTCTGCCTGCTATGAATTGTTTCTCCTCTGTGATGTCCCTCTGCCATGCCACCCTGTCTTGGAACCAGCCAACTGTGGACTGAAATCTCTTCCAGCTGTAAGCCAAAGTAAACATTTCCTCTTTTAAATTTGGGTGTTGGAGGTTTTGTTTCAGTAGCGAGAAAAATAACTAAGACAGTGAGGATGCCATAACAGAGAAAAAATATGCAAATTTTCTAACTCTGCCTTAATATTTATTTCTAACCAGACAATTTGTTAATGTAACTGTGCCATTGCTTTAATGGACAGTTATCTCTACTTTGTAAAGTTGAATAAATCCATATTACTCTATCATTGCAATGTCAAAACCATTATTATTTTAAATATTTTACCTGAAAACAAAGATAAAGTAATTTTGAGACTTTTAATTTAATTTTTAAACTGTGAACAGATGACACTAGGTTAGAGTTGCCACCAGCTACATAGTGCCTGACCTTGACAGTTCCTACATTTTAAGCAGGCAGTTGGTAGTATTTGACTCAGCAGAAAACAGATGATTATTTACAATGTTATCTATCTAAAATGACTTTATTCTGAACAGGGTAGTTTTCATCTTCACCCAAGCAGTGTAGAATTACAGACCTCTATTATATTGAAGAATAATATGTTCCTTGGTATTCCTTAATTTTATGCATCCATTTTTTCAGTATCATGGCAGAATTGTGTCCCTCTCTGTGGGTACTAGGCTATGTAGTCTGTCTCTAGCAGGAAATATTGGTGGCACATGCATTTTTTTGTTCAGAACACCCTATATGCCTTTCTGTGCATGAGGCTATTTCCTAATTTTCAAAAAGAGTCAGGACATCAGGCATCATTTGAGCAAAATATTTATCAGAATAAATTTATATGATAAATATGAATCCATGAAAACTTCTGTAACAATGCAATAATTCCCATAAGTAATTAAGTAATTGAAAACTTTCCCCGCTTGAAGTTGAAAAATCCAGCATGAATAAAAAATATTGAAAGACATTTTGCAGGATAAATCCACATACCAAACAAATTTTGGACTCAGTAAAATGTCTCTTCTTCAATTATACTATGACTCATATTTAACCAACATTAACTAAATGCTATCATCTTATCTTCCTCCAACAGTTAGGGCCAAATGAACATATAGCTTTCTTGCAAGATTAGTTCATATACTTAGCATTGAGAAAATTGTGCTTAAGATAAATATTTGAAAACAAATACAGTTAGTAATATGTGTTTTTCTACTTTTGAGTTTACCCAGTATATGCAAAAATATTCATACTTCACATGGTTTATTTGTGGATGTCCCCCCAAAACCTCATACACTCATAGATGGGCTTTTTGAGGTAATTGTATAATGGGTATGTGCTCCTGGATTAGTGAACTGATTGGTGTAGTGTAGTTCTGGGTGTGGACACTGGATTTACTGAAGAGAGAAGACACCATGGGTCTGGGTAGCATCAACAAATAAGCTTATATTCTGGATGAAATAAAAAGGAAAATAAGGTAGACTCACTGTCTCCTACCTGTCATGACATGGATTGTTTCTTCTATGCTGTGCCACCCTTCTTTGGAGCTAACTAAATATGGACTAAAACTTCCATAAACTGTGAGACAAAATAAACCTCTTCTCTGTTAACTTATGGGTTTTGGGTCTTTTGTCCCAGCAATGAGATAGTAATGAAGACAATACTTGATTCCCTCCCTCAAGGTCAAAACAATAAAGTAAGAAGTTACCAAAAATATTAAAAAGTTCTTAGCTTTCCAAGAAATAAAAGTGAGTTCATAAGTTTAATTTATACTACTTTTAGGAAAAGAGTCATAACTAAAGCCATTCTTAATAGATTCTAAATTTAATATTCTCTTTAGTATATGGTCCAGCAATTTAGAGGTAATTATAGACCATGTACATTAAGATTTTACGAAAAAGTAATTGTGACTATTAATACAAACATTCCCCTAAAGGCCATATGATAAGTAAAGGTTTGGTCCCCAAAGTAGTGCTATTGGAAGTACTGGAGACTTAAAGTATTAGTTCATATGCGCTATCTTTAAGTCTTATGGGATATACCCTCAAACAGTGTGACGAGATCTTGAAAATTCCTCTTTCTCTTTTAGTTTCTTGATCATAGGGTGGACAATATTTTTTTACCACATGCTTCTTGTCATTGCCATCAAATAACTCCACTAAAATGCAGCAAATGGTGGATGTACCCAGTCTTCAAACGGAAAGTCCAATTCTATAAGATAAGTAACTCTTCACACCTTGTAAGTAAATTATATAAAACATTTTATTACAATGACAGAAAGTTGACTAATACAGTAATTGCTATAAAAATAATAATATGTCCTTTAAGTCTCCCTTCCAAGCTCTTAGGCACATGTGCATATATATACACAAACAAACCATTAAAAGGAGTTTCATTATTGTTTAACTAGTAAAGATTTACTATTTATAAAGTAGTAATTTCCTTGAGAAGCTCAAAAACTAACTAAATCATGGAAACAATATATCACAATAAAAACAATGGAGTAAAAATTAAGTGACAAGTAAAGATAAAAAAAAATCTAAGCAGAGATATTTAACTCTAACAACTATGAATTAATTTACAAATTTTGCATAAAATATTTCTAAAAATTAATCACTCAAATATCAAAATGTATGTAATTTCTCTGCCTAACATCTGACTAGATATTAATGATAACTCCCTTTGTGGGAAGACCAGATCTCTGGATAAAGATATGTGCTCAAAATATTAAGAGACCCCTTTCTCTCTCAAAAGCAAACTTCTTAGTTACTTTCTTGTTGCTGAGACAAAATACCAGACACCCACAAGTTAAAAAGGAAAGGTTGAATTCAGCTCACAATTTGTAGAGGTTTCAGTCTGAAGGTGCCTTCTCCAAGGCAGTGTGGAATGGCAGAGAGACATTACAAAGAAATAGCCCATGGAAAAGCACAAAGGAGGCAGCAGAGCAGCAGCAACAGCAGCTTGACTTTCTCTTTTATCCAGTTTAGCCTACAATCTTTTTGGATGGTGCCATCCACAAGCAGGTTAAAGATTCTGTCTTCAGTAAATTCATTCAATCCCAGAAATGTAGCAATTTTAATCAGTAAATTAATTAGTGCCACATACCTTTTATCCCAGTATCACATGACCTATATCCAGCTAACTCCCTATGTATGAATCCATGAAGCTTTAAAGGGACATCTAGATAGATAACATGGCATTCTATCTCTGACCCATGAAATACTCTTGGACATCCCATTATACAAAAAGCATTGAGTCCATCTCTAAGAGTTTCCAAAGATTCAACAGGTTAGCACTGCAGAAAAATTCCAAAGCAAAAATCTCTTCTGAGAGTTAAGGAAAACTTATCTGTGAGCCAGTATACAAATGAAAAGATAGTTGAAGACTTCCAACATACAATGGCAAAAGATAAACATTACCATTTCAAAGGTACAAATAAGAGGACAAAATGTAACAGTGCCAAAGCAGGTACAAAATCCAGCAGGGCCAACACTGAACTCATTATTTCCATGTCCAACATCTCGTACTATCTGTAGCAAGTTGTTAATTTTGGTTTCTCCACTCCTGTGGCACTGCTAGTGGTTCTAGATCCCTTGGTTTCTCTCTTGAGCTGGCTGTGCTCACTCCTTGCTGCTTTCTTCAGACAATCTACATTTCTGGCTTCCTCAACCTTTTGGATTCTCCAATGGACTTTTGTCTGCACACTCACATCACAGAATGACCTCTCAGGGGCACACTGTCTGGCCTCCTGGATAGTCGGAATTATGGGTGGAAGCCTTCCTGGTTGCCCAATGCTTGCGTTCTGCATGCACCTAAAACCAGCACCACATGGATGATGCCGAGGTCCACTGCCAAATGTAGTAGTAGCCAGGATTGTTTTTGTCTTGGCTGTAGGAGTCAGGTACCTGGATTGCTGAGTGCTCTTAACCCAATCCTAAGGAACTAATTCATTATGCCACCTCCATTCTGAAACATGGCACTCTGAAATTCTCTTCTCAGAGCAGTATTTAACTTTGCAAGGTTGAGACCCTAAAGAGTAGAGTCTTGCTGGTTCTTGTGATGTCTTCAAGCCATCTTTTCTACTGTCCTATTCATTTTTAGCAGCTAAACTCTGCTTCACTCATCTTGTGTAGAACACAACTTTACCGAAGCTTTTTTACTGGTCAAACTCAGATTTTACGTCATTCTGCTGGGCTCTTTGTTCTTGATTCTCAGCATATATTTGGCTAAACACCCCAAACAGAAACCATGCTACCGCCTCAACATCAGGCTATTTCAAAATTTCTTGCACAAGATTAATCAGTCTGCCACCTCAAATCCATCTCCTGCAGTCTCTGAACATGAGCAAAATGTAGAAAAAATTTCTGCCAAAGCATAATATGTATTGTCTGGAATCCAATAGCTAATGCAGTTCTTGTTCTTTATTGGCAAAATTTTTATCAGCATTCTTATCTTCTGTGCTCTAACAATGATAATCCATCAATTTAAACTTACAGCATTTCAGAGGTGCTTCTACAGTTGGTGTCTCCAAATCTTTCCAAAATCTTCCTGTAAAACTTTTCTAAATTCTCCTGAACCACAAGACCAGGTAACATCAAAACAACTGCTTCATTCTTGGTACCAAAATCTGTTTTAGGTGCTTTTCTATTACAGAGATAAAATACCTCAACACTGACAAGTTAAAGGAAGAAATGTCTATTTCAGGTCACGGTTTATAAAGGTTTCAGTCCATAGTTGGCTGGATCCAAGCCAGAGTGGCACACAGAAATAGTGCAAATGCAGAGGAAAAATAGTGCACGGCAAAGTGAGCAGGAGGCAGCAAAGCAGCAATAAACCGCTGCCTGACTTTCCTTTTTGTCCAATCTGGGATAAAAGCCTTTTGAGTGGTACCTCTCACATCCAGGGTAGAGATTATATCTCAGTGAATTCATTCAGTCACATTCAGAATTGTGCTAATTTTAATCAGTGAGCTATTTTAGCACCACAGACCCTTATCCACAGCATCATACACCTTAGACCAGCCAGCTTTTAAAAGCCCTACTTATGAGCCCATGTGGCTTGGGGGAGGGTGTGTAGATACAAACTATAACAGCAAGTTTAGGAATAAACTCTGTATTTCATTCTTTGCATTCCTTCATTTGTTAATATATCAAAGAAATATAAAATTCAATGTAAAATAGGATAGCAAAACAAACTACAATTTTTAGCTCATTGATCTCCTAATGAAAAAGATCTAACAAATGTTTTAAGAGTAAGTGTAACACAGTTTTATTAAAGGTGGGAAAAGAAACATGCTCTGCAGAGCAGGTTTGGGCCAAGTAAAAGTGGGAGAAAAGTACATTCTGTAGCATCAGGGTGGAGCACCATGCAAGTGAACACAGTGAGCAATAAATCTTTAAATTAATAATTTTATCTGCATGAAAATCTCAGTTATTGATGTTGTTTACAGGACGTAACTAACAGAGGTTTCTTATTTCTTGACAAATTATGAAATTTACTAAATCTAGATAGTGTATTGTGTTTTACAGAATATTATTTAGTAATCATATGCTACTTTCTCAAATTAATATATTTTAGCAAAATATTTTGTAAAGGTAAATCGTAATTTATCATTTAAATATGTAAACTTTATCTTAGAGATTCCTATAAGTTTAAATTTTAATATTTCAATTCTTCAGTGCTTAATGTACTAAAATTTTATGAATAGAAACTTTACCTCACAGGGCTGGGGATTTAGCTCAGCGGCAAAAGCGCCTGCCTGGCAAGCGCAAGGTTGTGAGTTTGGTTCCCGGTACCGGAGAAAAACAAACCAAAAAAAAAAAAAAAAAAAAAGAAAGTTTACCTCACAATAAATGTTTTCTCAAATATTTGTTTTATCATAGAATTTGAATATTATCTCTAAATGTGTGAATATTACTATGGATTATTTTTGATCTTGGAATCAAATTCTAAAATCTGTAACTTCTATAGAAAACTCTGATAAGTAATTTTAGTTGTCTTTTATGTGAACGTATACTACAGATTCCACCTGTAACACTTAAATTGTATGTGGTGGAAGATGAGGTGATTTTTAGAAATGAATTGAAAATTTCAGTTTGAAGCCAAATCATGCAGTATATTAGATACAAGAAAAAGACATTTTGATCCTCTTCAATAAATAATAGGACATTTGGTGCACCAGATGATAGTATTAGTATATGATTATAGGAAGATGATTCTGATAATAATTAGCTGAATATGATAAAGAGGAGACAGCATTGAAGCAAAGAAACAATTTGGGAATGATTTTAAGAATTAAAGTGAAAAATAAAGAAGATATATGCTTTTTTGCAATCCACAAAAATTTACACAAATGAAAATTAAAAACTGGAGCTTTATTTAATTTGGAAATACCGTGGAAAAATAGATGAGCAGATTTAAAGTGAGAATTGGGAAAACTTGGGACCCCAGTGAATAATGGTGATGTAAAGCAATGTTTGCTAGCAATTGTGATTTTTACTTTTTAGGTTGAATTCAATTGTATCAGAAACCCATTAATTTTCAGAATAAAGGTATACAAATGAAATAAAGTAAGTAGGCAAGCACATATATAAGCACATTTTAATGACATTGAAATAGGTGTAGGTGTCTCAAATTAATTCTTCATAGAACCGAATGTATTTTGGCTCTATGACTACTGTACTTTCAGACAAGTATTTATAAATCATGTAATTTTTAGTGTCTTAAAAAGTGGTAGATTTTCTCCTATATTTAATTTAAAAATGATTTTTATAATTTAATTATACCTTCAGGAATTAACATGAAGTTATTTATTTTACTTAAAAGCAACTCCAATAACAATTGAAAGACAAAAAATGTGAGAATCCAATGTTAAAAGAAATCTCATTACCTTGATTGTAAAAGTTTTACTACTTTGCAGGAATTCACTGTTAACAATTAGTGAATAAAAATACCCTTCTCTTTAGGAGGATTTAGCAACTCTTCAATACATATAAATGCTAGATGGCTGCATTTTGAATAGACATTATTATGTGCTTAGTATAACTTGTTTACATCCTTATTAAAGAGAAATAATATTGAAGATGTTTAATACTTCACTCATTGAACATAAATTTACTTAAAATATGTATATACATAGAGAAATGCCTATATTTTAATTAGTTATCATCAGGTATCTTTATTTTTATTCAGGATTTCATCATAAAGATAATGTATTTCACCATAATTTTAGCATATTTCAGTCAAATATTCAGTTTTACATTATTTGTTTTATCAATGATTTTAAGATTAATTTTTATGAAATCTTAATCTATGTCCTAGTTTTAAACTTAATTGTTAAAGACTGTGGACTCCAAATACCTTTGCCCTAATTTTGCAACCAAAATCTGTTAGATACCTGTTCAAATTAATTAGCCTAGTTAACTATATATTAAAAGTAATGAAAGTAGTTTAAACGTTGAATTATAGAAAAGAAAAACTCACTAAAATAAAGACATGATTTACCTAGTTTACTACACTATCAACTCTTACAAAAATGAACATAATTCATATGCCTTTACACTACAGGTGTTGAGCAAAGTACCTAGTATATAAAAGCTCCTTAATATATTACTTAGTTGTTTTTGAGTGGCCTATAATTACATAAACAATTTTCAATTCCAAACAGCATACAAGATATGAGCAAAAATTTTATTCGTTTTTCTGTGAAAAGATTTATCTCTGAAGTTTTATCACAAATAAAGAAAAACAATGGTGACATATAAATTACAAAATGTCAAAAAAATCTTGAAGTTATTTTGAGAAATGCCAGTTTTAATCAGTGACATTTTCTAAATTACTTGATTAAAATTTAAAAAATTTAGCTACATCACTAAATGAAATAAATCCAAAAATGTATTTTCTAAATAACTTTGAACATTAGTCATTGTCTTTGTTACATTTTCTCATTGTTGAGACAAAAATACCCAACAACCAAAGTTAAAGGAGGAAATGTTTACCTAGCTCACAGTTTGCATAGGTTTGCATCCATAGCTGGCTGGCTTCAAAGTTGTGCAGCATGCGAGAGGGCATCACAGAAGAGAAACAGTTAGTGGTATGTTTGGCTAATAAGTAATATAAATGTAGGGAATCACTTTATTAAAGTAATAAAAGGAAGTTTGTAAAAGAATGCTATATTTTATTTGTTATATGTATCAAAATATATGCATATTTCATTTCAAAAGCCAACACTACCAAAAAAGTCTACATACTTGGTAGAGATCTGTAAACTTGGAACGTCTCTAACATCACAGTATCCAATAGCTAACTAAGTGATAAGTTCTAAGGACATAGAAACATGAAAGACAAAATTATGAGCACCCATAGCTGGAGAAGAAAAGAACAGGAGCAATGTGGATGAAATGTCTCTCCTTCCTTCTCATTTATTTTTGAACAATTATTTTATACATTATAGTTTCTTGGTGAATAAGAGGCCCTAAATTTGATGTCCACTGCTAATGGAATGCATTACTGTTTCTAACTTTTGTAGAATTGATGTATTGGACTAAATTTCACTTCAACTTAACCAGAGAATATAGAGTATTTTATTTTGCTTTTCTTTTCTCATCTGAGAATGAAACAAGTAAACAAAAGATCACAAAATTTAATGGCACTCATAATTCACTATCCAGTGTCCATCTTAATTCCAGAGAATAGTTTGAATAGAATCAAAATATTTAGAACTTATTAGACCTTTTTATTTACTACAACTCAGCCATAAGGAAGAACTAATTTGAGACTGGTGAGAAAATGGATGAATTTGATAACCACAATACTAAATAAAATATATCAGACATAGCAGTTTAAATATTTCATGGTTTCTTTAATATAAGAGAACCTAAGTGTAAGTAATTTAAAGACAAAAATAAAATAGACATCATAGGAAACATGGTGGTAGACTCTGTGGAGACAGCAAGAATATGTGAGGAAGGAGGAATGGGAGAGAGAAGGGATAAGGGAGAGTAAAAATGATCAAAATGCATATGTGTACAAAATTCCCAGGACAAATACAATTTTGTGTCACACACATATGAAAAGTTTTTAAAGGAAGTGAATAGACAGTTTCATTAAATTCTTTTGTGATGGGTAGAATTCTCAAATGTCCGCTCCTTAAAGATAAGTGGCCCAATCTTTTGGATAATTATATAAAGGGACCACTGTTAATATGCTTTATTAATTGAAAAAATGAATTTTACTGGTGTAGTGAAGTTATTAATTACTTCATATAGCAGTCACCAAAAGGACGATTGTCTGGAGAATGAGGAAACTAAATATATGAACCTTTCAAAAGATGTATTTTTTTCTCTGACTGAAATCAGAAGATGCAGAAGAGAAGGGATGTTTGAAGAAAATCCAGCAAGCATGAAGGGTCTGTTACTGAATTGGATGGCGCCATTAACCAAGACCTATATGTATCCCCAGATTCAAGCATGGTACTTTACTAACATCCAGCAAAGAAATGGGCATCTCAGTCTGGAAGTTAATTTTGTCTGAACTTGAGGGAACTTGGAAGGCATTTTTCCCCAGGGACTTGTGATAAAGGCAGCCTAGAAATAAGTTCAAGATGGTAGAGTACAGAAAGTCAGGTCTCACAAGACAATTTAGGATATTCATCCAAGTCAACAGGTACCTACTTCCATGAAGTGTTAGAGGAACCACAAGAAATCCATGGATTATAATTTGAGTGAGCTAGAAAGCAGATGAAACGCTGAAATATTGGGATTTATAAAGGAAAAGTAACTGAAGTAACACACTGTTTAATTTAAGTAACAATTGCCAAGGCATGGCGGAATTTCTCACCCAGGGATTTATTAAAACAAAAGAAGAACATCTCAGCTTCTCTCATGACTGATTAGTTTACTTTGGGGAGATATATAGCAAGAAAAGAGAGGAGACCAGAATTCAGCCAAGTAATAAGAGAGAGAAGTGATAATTTCCAACATTTTCCTGAAAGTTTGGACAGTCATGGATTGCGTTAGAATACCCCTCCTCTCTGCAGTGTAGAGCAAATAGGAGATGAATTTAGAAAGAAATGGACTGGGAAACCATCTTTTTAATTTTTATGTTTTTATTAGTGTATATTTGCAGTAGTAATGATTATATTTCTTGTAGGTACATGTACATAACCTCTTAATTCTTTTTTCATCCCTTTACCCTCCCCTCATGATTCTATATGTCCATCTCTTGGAACACATACCTTTTGCATAAAAATGTATCTCCTTATTTCCTATTACCATTTTATTGCCCTTTATATTTTGGGTTTTTCATGAAAGAAATTTTATGTCTATGTGTTTTATTTATTTCAGTTGATATTATGGCCTCAAGGTGGATTCATTTGCCAAGTGAGCTAAATGTATCTTTTTGAAAGTTTATTTTAAATATAAAAGAATGAAAACATATTAACAAATGGACAGCCATTTACAAAATAGCATAAGAACAATACAAGCAATGCTGAATTACAGACAAAGTGGTACAAAATTAACAGCGGTTGTTGTATTACATATTGATATCTTCAATGTGGTTTCTCAGAAAAACAAATATAGACACACAAGATTGATCAAATAATTAATCATTAACTGTTCCTTTCAGTAAAGTGATAGAAGTCGGCAGTACAACTATGTTAGCTATCCTGCGTATGCTTAAATACATAATTTCCCCTTCTTTCTTTTCTCTTTTCCCTTATCCCAGTTGCTCTTTACTTCTGAGCAGTTTCCCTTCATTTCACAATGTCTGTCATACCTCCTAATTTTTATTCACTTTATGACAGAAGTACTCTATTGTTTATAAATACCACATTTGTAATCCATTCATTCATTAGTGGACATATATGCTGCTCCCAACATTTAGCTATTATGAATTATGCTGCTATAAAAATGGACATGCATATATCATCATAATATGTCTTTAAAACTGTCCAGAAGATATCTAGAAGGGAAGCACTGGTGTCAAACAGAATTTTTTGTTTTAATTTTTTTGAGTGATCTCGATACTGATTTCCATAGTAGTTATACTAGTTTATAATCCCATCAACAATATAGAAGGGTTCCCTCTATTATTGCAGAAATGACAGCATTTGTTGTTAAATGATATCTTGATGGTAACCATTTTTTTCTGGTGAAAGATGGAATCTCAGTGTTGTAAACTGTATGAAAGAACAAAGCCCCCCACAGCTTTGATATCTCTAGAATGCAAAAGTAATTTCTCTCTAAGAAGTTAGTGGGTACCCTCCATAAAAGTTAGCTTGAGCCCAGGTAAATGGTGATTGTGCCACACACAAAGCAACTAAAATCATGGATTGAGGCAGACTTGTGGGAGCATTTGATGCATGAGGGACAAACTCCAGGTTGACAAATTTTCGGTAGGACAGCTAGAGAGCATGAAAAATTAAATTCAGCCAGGCAGAAGGAAATACAGAACAGGAAGTGGCAGGAAGCAAAAAAATAACAGTTTGAAAACTGTGGCAGGAGAAAAGTTCAGTTCCTGTTTTAAATGTTATCATAAAAGTCAACTTTTAAATTTTTGTTTATGTTACTGCATTTCCATAATCTATCCTGCTTTATTACTCCCTTTCCTGGCTAAGGAAATAGCACCAAATATTTTAAATAAATTTCAAATTATATGTTGACATGCAGTTGGCTTTTTAGATGTTGATATTAATGGTAATTATTCTCTTCTGACAAAGCAGCGATATGAAAGGAACTAAATACATTGAGCAAACTGATTGAGTGCTTTTAAGTGAGTGTGGATGAGACACAACCATGTCCTAGGAACTGTCACAAAGAGAAAGTCACATACTTAAAAGGCCTCCACAAAATAGTGGTAGAGATATCCATCTCTATTCTGAAAACTTCAATACAAAAACACAAGAATCATGATAAAAGAAGACAACAGAATGTCTCCAAAAACAGTAATTCATTAAAAACTAATCCTACATATATTGAAATAGATGAAATTCCAGAAAAAGAATTTAAATACCTGACAGTTAAAGTGATGAGCAATAGCAGAACAGATGTAAATAAGCAGGTGGATCAATCAATTATGAAAATAATAAGTAAATTCAATGAAAATGCAAAAAAAATCCACCTGAATAATTTAAGGAAGGGCATGCACGAAATGGAAGAATGGTAAAGAGACAGTTGTTCCAAAACTGAATCATACAGGTGTTCTGGAAATGAAATCTTCCATTAGACAAATAAAAATGTCAGTAAAAAGTCTTACCCGTGGGTTACATGAATCAGAAGAAAAAAAAAAATTCGAAAACAAGTTAACTGAACTGACACATTCAGACAGTAATAAAAAAATAAGATGCAAAAGAAGACTATTCAAGAGCTTTTGGACAATTCTGAAAAAATAAATTTAAGACAAACTGTTCTAAAGTAGCATGAGAAAATACAGGCAAATGGTATAAAATTATTCCTGTAATTATGACAGAAATATTCTCAAATGTTTGGGATGATATTGATATTAAGATACTGGAAATATTTAGAAGCCCAAATAGACACAATCTGATAAGATTTTTTTCCATGACATGTCACAATTGAATTGCAAACACTTCAATAAATATAGAATAATAAAATCTGTCAGAAACATGAAATCACTCATCATATCAAACACATCAGAAACTCTATATAGGCCAGGAGGACTTGGAATTACTTAGATTAGTTAATTCAATCCTGAAAACTAAATTGCTATATCACATGATTAAATCCTTAAAAATTGAAGGAAAATATTGCTATTATAATATAACTGCAAACTAAATAAATTCATGACTCTTAATGCAGTCTTAAAAACATCTAAGAAAATCCTAAACAGCAAAAGGGGAAAGTCATCAGATCCAAGGTGAGACTAAACCTCACTAGGAGAGTAGATAAATTAAAATAAGGCGTACATTAAATGGTAAAAAATACTCAAAATGACAGGAATTAGTATATATACATCATTAGTAACACTTAAGGTAAATGATCTGAATTTCCCAGTGAAAAGGCACAGACTGGTAGATTAGATTTTAAATTGAAACAAATTATATATTGCCTAGAAGAAACACATACCATAAAACCAACACTCTAGAAACTTCTCAATGATATCCCAGAAAGAGGCAATTGAGCCAATGATGCTAAAACGTCCACTTAGATAAAAAATCCTCAAAGAAATATCACAGTTGAATCACACCCTCAAACAAATGGACGTAATAGATATCTACAGGGTGTTCCACCAAGCGTTCTTCTCAGTAGCACACACTTTTCCCAAAATAGACCAAAAAGTAGGTCACAAAGCATGCTTAAATACATATAAAGAATCAAAATTATCCCATGCATATTCTCAGGTCATAATGCAATTAAAGTAGAAATCAATAGCAAAAGAAACTACAGAAATTATACAAACACATGAAAGTTAAACAATGTACTCTTAAATAATCAATGAGACAGAACAAATCAAGGAAATTATATATTTTCTCTAATTAAATGATAATGGCATTATAATATACCAGAACCTATGGAACCCAGTGGAAGCAGTCCTATAGGGGTAGTTTGTACCTATGAATATTCCACAAGAAAAACAGAGCAAGCCCAAAATTAAATCTAATCATATACCTCAGAGTTCTAGAGAAATAAGAATAGTCCATTGCAATACTTGTATAAAAATGATATTATAAAGATCAGAGTAAAAGTTAATGAAGTTGAGACTAAAATATACAAAATCAATGAATCATAAAGAGGTCTTTTAAAATAAGAAACAAATTAAAGAAGCCTCAGCCAGTGCTACCTAAAGATACAAAAGACTCATACCAATTGAATTAGAAACAAAAAAGGCAAAATCACTGAAATTCAGAAGATCATTAGTATTTTGAATATTTGTAATACCATAAATTAGAGAACCCAGAAGAAATGGATGGATATCTAGATTCCTATAAATTATCCAAACTCAGCCAAGAAGTTATAAAAATGCTGAATAATCAAATATCAGGCAATAAAATTAAAACAATAATCAAAACCTCCCAAGTAAGAAAAGTTCAGAACCTGGGAAATTCACAACTGCATTTTACACGAATATTAGGGAAGATCTAATATAAACATTGTCCCAGACTCACTATTGAAATTGAAAAAAGAGCACTGCCAAAAAAAAAAAAAAAACAAAAAAAAACATATCACTGGCTGACGTAGAGACAGAATTAAAATGCAAGTGTGGAAAGCAATACTCTAAGCACCTGGGGTTCAAAACCAAGCAGGAATACCTAAATTTATATGTGACAAAGTATGACTCAAACTAAAACTTGTCAAAAGACAAAAAAAGCCACTTTATATTTGTAAAGGGAACAAGTCATCAAGAAGAGATTACAATTTTAAATATCTATGCAGCAAATTTCCTCAAAAAACACCATTTGACAAGATGGGACAGGGAGACCCATATACAATTGTAGTGATTGACTTCAATAATCCACACTCACAAAATAGGACTAGCAGACATTGAACAAAGACATGTCAAATTTAAACTGCAGTATAAATCTGATGGTTATAACAGCTATCCACAGCAGAATACACATTCTTTTCAACAGCTTACAGAATTCTCTGAAATACACCATTTTTCAGTCTATAAAATCAGTCTTAATAAATACAAAAATTTAAACAATCTCATGCACTCTTTTAAATAACAATGAAATGAAGCTTCAAATAAACAGCAAAATAAACCACAGAAACTGCACAAACATCTGAAAGTTCTGTATTGTAAATACCAATAAATACTGAGTCATTGTGAAATATCAAGAGAAATTTTCAAATTTATAATATCAAATGATAATTGAAAAAGACCATATCAGTTTTGTGAGAAACAATATAAACATTTCCTTTTAATATTTTAATAAAATTTTATTAGTACTTGTTTTCAGTACATAATGATTACATTCATCTTGGGGAGTTGCTATATGTGTTTAACACATTTTACTAGCTATGAGTGTAGACATTATAAAAACAGAGTGATTTCAATTATATATCATAGTAACACATCAGAAGATCCTAGGAAAAGAAAAAAACAAAACCAAATGCAGTAGACAGAAAATGATAAGCATTGAAGTAGAATTTAATGAAACATATTGGAGTAGAACTTAATGAAACAAATGTCAAAGAACAATACAAAGTATGAATGAGTTAAAGTACTGGTACAGCGAAAAAAAATACATGACATTAAATAATTCCTTAGTGAAACTAACCAATAGAAAAAATGAAAGATGACCACAATTAATAAAATTAGAGATGAAAAAGGTGAAACTATGGTAGACACTACTGAAATTTAGAGGATTAATAGAAACTTTTTGAAAACTTATATTCAAATAATTTGGAGAATATAGAAGAAATTGAAAACATTCTTAGACACATATTATCTATCAAAATTGAACCAAAAGATATAAAAATCTAATCATATTAATAACAAATAATGAGGGTTAAATAGTAATACGTCTTCCAACTAATAAAGGCGAAGGAGCCAATGAATTTACTGCAGAATTTTCTTAGACCATTAAAGAAGCACTTCCACCAATGTTTTTCAAACTTCTGCATAAAATATGAAGGGAATTAATGCCTACAAATTTACAGAGCCTTCATTATTCTGAGAAAAATAAGCATTCAACAACAACAAAAAACATACAGGAATATCATCAATGAACAAAGATGAAATATTCTCAACTAGATTCCTGGAAGCAATATTTTGAAACACACTAAAAAGATAATACAGAATTTTCATTCCAGGAATGTGAGTATAGTTCATCACATGTAAGTCAATAGTGGTAAACACCACTTAAGTGGAATCAAGGACTAAAACTATAAGAGCATCTCAATAGATACATAAAGAGATTCTGGCAATATAAATATCCATTCATGATAAAAACACTGAAGAAAATACTGCAGAAGGACGTTTTGGTTAATTAATAAAACTCATAGATGACACATCCACATTCAATATCATACTGAGTGGGAAAAATCCAAAAACATTTCTTCCAAAATCAAGCATGAGATCAGAGTATAAAAGTCCCTTTTGATATGTCACTTGATGCTTTAGCAAGGGCAATTGGGGAAAAGAAAGAAGTAAATGTGATACAAATAAGAAAAATAGAAATCCAATTAAAAGCTGCATCTGAAAACTCATAATTCAAATTCCACAAAGGGTTTGAATACAAAATCAACACAAAAAAGGAATTGCTTTCCTATACATCAATAATGAACACAATGAAAGAGAAATCAGGAAGACAATCACATTCACAAAAGCATCAAAAATATTAAATACCTGGAAACCAACCTAGCCAAGAAGGCGAAAGACCTATTCATTGAAATTTACAAAGCAAAGAATTTTAAGAGGGTGTTAAAAAGTTGAAAGACCTCCTACGTTCATGGATCAACAGATTAGTGGTAAACAGTCAAATTGCCAAATGCAATCTCCAGGTTCAATGCAATCCTTATTAAAGTAACAACATCCTTCACAGAAATATAAAGAACCCTCATAAAGTTCATATGGAAATACAAAAGATCAAAATCATATAAAGCAAATCTGAGAAATGAGAGCAATGTGGGAGGCATCAAAATACCCAATTTCAAATTAATCCACAGTAAAAAAACAAACAAACAAACAAAAAAAGCTTGTTACTGTCAAAAACAATAGTACAGAACAAAGGACACAGAAACAAAATAAAAATAGAGATAAAAACTATGTAGGATAAAAGACACTCACTTAAACAGAGTAATGGGAAAATTAGACACCACATGTGGAAGATTGAATCTAGACACTTACCTCTCACCCTGTAGTAACATCAAATCAAGAGGAGTCCAAGGCCTAGACATAAATCTAGAAACTTTGAATCAACTGAGGAAATGCATATAGAAATTCCTTTCACCGTGAGCATAGGTAAAGCCTTCCTGAATAAGAGGCCAATAATATAGAAAATTCTAAATGTCAACAAAAGTGACTACATCAAATACTAAAACATCTTTACAGAAAAGGAAAAACTCAATAAAGTGAAGATATAACCTACAGAATGGGAGAAAATTTTAACAGCTAATCTTTTGATACACAATAAATGTTTAGAACATATAAAGAATTTAAAAATTCAACATCAAATATAAACAGCCCAGTAAATAAATGGGAAAACCAATTTAGCCTGGAATTCTTAAATAGTATGAATAGCCAATAATACAAGAAATAATGTTCAATATGTTTAGCCATCAGGAAGTTGAAAATGAAAACTACCTTGAGATTCAATTTCATTGTACTTGGTATGGTTACCATCAAGAATATAAAAAATAAATGCTAGCTAGAATGTGGGGAAAACACATACGCCATGGACCCACTAAGGAAATCAGTTTGTAGATTCTTCAAAAACTAAAACTAGATATAGCATTTGCTCTAAATATAGTGCTGCTTGTTATGATTGAAAGAATGAAAAACAAAATATTCTAGCAACACATGCATAAAGACATTTATAGTAGCACAATTCAAAATAGATAAACTGTGAAAAGAGTGCAAATGTCAATCAAATGTTGAATGTATAAATAAAATGTATATATACACCATCATGTTAAGAAAAATCAATCAAATTCAGAAAATTAAATGTCATGTATTTTCTCTTATTTATGCAATCTAAAAATAAACAGAAAATAAAATACAAGAGTGATAATTGGTAACTAGAAATTAGACTTAAGAGATGAAAAAGGTAATCAGGGTGAAGGAGAAAAAGGAAAGGGAGTAACAGAGATAACATTAATCAAAATACGTATTATGCATTTACCAATATCTCAAAATAAACTTCCTTATTCTGAATTGATAACATGCACTAATTAAAAAGATAAACAAACTGAAAAATTGAGCTTGGCCTATTGATACCTTGAACAAAGAACTCAGTCAAACCCTCCAGAATTTCTGACCTATGCAATGGTGAGATTATAAATAAATAGTTTTAATGACTGTTATTGGTAATTTATTACACAACTGCAAATATTAATGCAGTCTTTAAAGTTTACACTAAAGAAAAATTAAACCTCTGCAAGGTCCACACATAGAAAATGAAGTGCCTTTCTCTTCATTCTTTACACTAACCTGATACATACTCATCCTGTTCTTATGTTGACAACTGACATAAATCCACAATAAAAAATTACTTATTTTTAAGTGATAAAATAGCTACCAAACTCAATAAACTGATAGGGGAAATATGTGAATTTCTGATTTATCAAATGCACTGGTGTGAGAACTATTCTTATATATCTCAGTACCCTGAAAGACTAGTTTTAAATGATAAACCTCGATATACTGACAGGGAAATAATATATAAAGTACTAAATGATCAAATATACTCATGTAGAAATTAATGTTATTAATCTCCATACCTTAGTTAATTGAAACCACTTTCTTTATATCTTGAAAATAAGGACATAATTAGACAACCAATTGTAATAGGTCCTGGATCTTTGGGAGCCCATTATAGCATCTTTATATACACATTCAAACAACCTCCAGAAAGAAGAATAGTTATTCACACCTGGGTAGTTTTAATGTTTCACACTGAGTGAACATGCAAAAGTACCTATGTGTTTGTAAATTTGAAAAATAAATATGTGATCAACTTTGTGTAAACCAAAATCAGCTTTAAAATATATCATAACAAATTAAAGAAGTTTTTCTAAGCCAAAGTAAGAGAGTAACTGCAGATGAGAGTAGGAAATCTGTGATTTGCTTGAATTAAAAAGTTATTGTTCCAATTAGCTCATCAGGCATACGGAAACTAGGAAGTCATGACTGTATCAGGATCATATAATGAGTGAAAATTGAAAATTTGAATAAACATTCAGAAGACAGGAGATTCCCTACTCAGATGGTCCATGAACTGCTAACTTGGATTTCACATTTGGGCCCTCCCTGCATGTGCCCAGTGCTACCCAAGGTACTAGAGAAGGCAGTCCATGAGTTGCTGGCACCGCAGTTCTGGTCCAGGCTTTACTTGAGCCCTGACCTCCTGGAGGTCACAGACAGAGGAGGTCCATGATCACTGCCAGTGTAGCCTGTGACTGGTTCCTGTGCATGCCCTGAACTGCCTGGAGACACCACTCAGGTGGTCCACAAACTATTGAGCCTGTGGTTCATGTCTGGGTTCTGCCTGTGCCCTGAACTGCCTGGGAACACAGGACCACTGGTCCATGATTGTGCCAACAGTGCAACCCACTTCTGGGTCATATGTGTGCCCTGAGCTGCAAGAGGACACTGGATCAGATGGCCTGACCTCACAGTTCATATTTGAGTTCTGGGAGAACTAGGTACACTTCGCCATCTGTCAGAAGACCCCAGACTAAGCAGCACATCACAGTGGACACTGAGGGGCAAGCCTGACCACCAGGAAAACTAGGGACACCAGCTACCTTTGCTGAGCTTCCAGGGAAGAGAGAGACTGTGCATTCTGCATCCAGTATCGGACATGACAAGATGAAAGAATAAAACACAATCTCAGAACTCTGCCCCACTCAGGCCATAGAAGATATCACATTAGAAATAATCTCTCAGGCAAAAAATGAAAAGACAATACTAATGAAAGAATTGGTCAGCATGGCTAAAGAAGAAATATATAAAAAATAGATGAACATAGCCAACAGATGGAAATTTTAAATGAAGAATATAGGAATGAACTATAAAGCATCAAACAGAGTCAGGGAGACATCCAGGAAATCCAAGCCGCCATTGAAAGCTGACAAAACTTCTTCAATGAAGCTGAAGATAGAATTTCAGATTTTGAAGACAGCATGGCAGCTAGAGATTGTGACAGAAAGGATCTCTTAAAATCAACAAGGAACAAGGAAAAATCAGTTCAACAGCTGTAAGACAAGACAAAGAGGAATAAATAAGACTAATAGAAGTCAATGAAACAGCAGGAGGCAACACAAACAGTATGAAAAGAATATTTGCAACAATAACAGCAGAAAATTTCCCAAACATGGAAACAGACACTGATATACAGTAAATGAGACATATAGAATGCCAACTAGTCATAACAAAAATAAAACTACACCCAGACGTATAATAATCAAGATACCAGATCTCCAGCAAAAGAACAGAATTTTAAAAGCTGCTAGAGCAAAGAAACAGATCACCTCTAAAGGAAAGCCCATCAGAATCACGGCAGACTTCTCAACACAAACCATCCAATCGAGAAGAGCTTGGAGAGAAGTATTACAGGGCCTGAGACAAAACAGCTTCCAACCAAGACTCATATATCCTGCCAAACTGTCCTTCAAATTCAATGGAGAAACAAAATATACCCACAACAAAGAATAACTGAGGAACTTCATGAGTGCCAAACCATACTTACAATGAGTACTAAAAGATAGTTTAGACAGATAAAAAAAAAAATGACCACCATTTCAAGAACAAAAATAGAAAGGAACCCTCAAGCAGAGCAAGGAATTAAACAGGTAGAAAAAGTAGGAAACCAACAGCAAGTAAATAACATGACAATGATAAGTCAACACATATTGGTAATAACCATAAATGTAAATGGCCTCAATTAACCAGTCAAAAGAAACCGACTGGCAGAGTGGATTAAAAAACAAAATCCAATGATATGGTGTATACAAGAAAGACATTTTACTCAAAAGGAAGTCCATAGACTGAAAGTCAAAGGATGGAAAATAATTCTCCATGCAACAGGAATCCCGCAAAAATCAGGTACAGCTATTCTGTTTGCAGACAATGAAAACTTCAAACTGAGAACAATTAAAGACATAAAAAAGGTGACTACACACTTGTTAGGGGAAAACTGCAAGAGGAAGAGTTAACAATCATAAACATGTATGCACCAAATATTGGAGCATCAAACTATACAAGACAAATCTTAACAGATATGAAAACCCAAATAATTAATAATACTGTTATAATAGGGGACCTCCGCACCCCTTTGACACAGAGATAGGGCAACTGAACAAAAAATCAACAAAAAAAATAACAGATCTGAACCAAAGCTGTTAACAAATGGATTTAGTAGATATATACAAAGTATTCCACCTCACAACATCAGAATACACATTTTTCTCAGCTGGACATGGGACCTTCACTAAAATAGACCCCATCCTAGCCCACAGAGCACACCTACCTAAATGAAAAGAACTGAAATTATTCCATGCACATTATCTGACCACAGCGCAATGAAATTGAAAATTAACAACAAAAGGAACTTCAAAATCTCCATAAACACTTGGAAATTAAACAACAACTACCTACCAATCAATGGGTCACAGAAAAAATTAAAGAAGAAAATAAAAAAATACCTAAAGACAAAAGAAAATGTAAATACAACATACCAGAATCTGTGGGATGCAATGAAAGCAGTCCTCAGAGGGAAATTTATAGAGTTGAACTCTCATATAAGGAAAACAGAAAGAGAACAATAAATAGCCTAATACTACACCTCAAACTTTTAGAAAAAGAAAAACAAGTCAAGTCCAAAGCCCAAAGAAGGGTGGAGATTATGAAGATCAGGATGCAAATTATTTCAATTGAGACAAAAGAAACTCTACAAAAAATAAATGAATAAAGAGTTGGTTCTTTGAAAGAATAAATAAAATTCATTATTTCCTAGCCAAGCTTATCAAAAAAAGAAAGGAAAGAGCTCAAAATCTCAATAATAGCTCAAATTCTGCAAAAATGAATGAAAAGGTTGAAATTACTACAGATCCTACAGAAATTCAGAATTGAGATAACCTCGAGGCCTTTATAGGTAAATGGTCACAGCTAGAGACGATACTCGTAAGTGAAATAAATCAGACCTGCATGTGCAGGCATCACATTGTCTCACTAGTGTAAGACCTGAAAGAGTTAATAAAAACTAAAAGGTATCATAGACATTGTGAAATGAAAGGAAAACCCTCAAGGGTAAAGGGCAACTGGGATGTGGGAAAAAAGAAGGGAAAGAAGGAGAAATTTTGTATGTATGTACATACAGGGTAGTTAACATAATCTACTG
The DNA here is from genome assembly GCF_000276665.1 of Chinchilla lanigera. Lineage (NCBI taxonomy): Eukaryota > Metazoa > Chordata > Mammalia > Rodentia > Chinchillidae > Chinchilla > Chinchilla lanigera. Next base: position 3,145,219 of record NW_004955525.1, on the reverse strand, counting down.
TCTTGTATTTCTTTGCTGAAAGAAACAGTTAAGGAGTCCTTGATTGATCAGTATTACATGTCTCTATTTGTTTTCATGAGAAATCACTTTGAAGATATCCATATGTAATGCAACAAGCATCATTAGTTTCCTACCACTTTGTAACTCTGTATTGTTTGTATTGTTCTTTCGCTATTTTATAAATGGTTGTATGACTATTAATGTTTTCCTCCTTTTATTTTTAAAATAAAAAACCCAAAAGTGTGCAATACTAAAATTAATGTATATGTAAAATATTAATTAAAATATATAAATTATAATGTATAAAATATATATTTAAACATACATAAATACTTGTTAAATCTTTCAATATTTGAATATATTACATATATATTTATTAATAAAATTTATGAATTATTATCTGTGTAGATTAAAACATTCCTCTAAACTTTGATAATCCCATTTTCCCCAAAAATGAAATGGAGAAAATAGAGTTTGTAATCTACAGATTAGTTGGGATTATGTTTGTAAAATTTTTGATAAAATACCTCATATATAGTAAATCTCTAAAAATATCATCTTCTGTTGTTTTAGATATATTTTAATGTAAATTCAGAAAATATTGTTAAACTTTTGAAATGGTAGAGAAGAAAATATGGGATCTGCCTAAGTGAAAATATGGGATCTCACCTGAGTGATTTGAATGAATGATGACTCCATCAGCTTTTATAGGCTTTTGTCTAAATTTCTCTCTCTCTATATATATTTGAACAGAATCAATTTCATTTGGAAGAAGTTAAGCTTTATGTTCCATGGACCACTGACAGTGAGATATTCATTGAAGAGCTTGGCATTTTAAATATAAATTCAGATGAGGGTACAGGACTACATAAGGTGATTAAAAATCATCTCAGTATAGGTTATGTATGAAACACCTGAGAGACTATGAAGTGATAAGAATACCAAAGTGAGGATATAGCTTCAATGGAAAAATGCAACTTATGCTACACTTGAAGTACCTAGATACAAAAATAAGTATACTTATCAGAAAGCATAAAAAATCACTAAAAATATGATCACAAAAGCTACAAAATAGAACTTCAAAAAGCATAAGTAAAAGAAACAAAAATAAAAATTACTGTTCATTGCAGTTGATGAAGAAAAAAGATTTCTATAAAATTCAATGTGTTTTAAGAGGCTTAGTATAAAAATTTCAAACAGACTGGTGCAACTGAGCCCAGCCTAGCAGTCACTGGTCAGTGTCCATGTGTCCCAGTTCATTTTTCACTTTAAAATATACCTTCGTGAGTGACACATTCATAAGATAGTGCCTCCTTAAATCAGGCCACTAGGGAAGGCTCAGGTCAGAGAACCTCTCAGAGGGCAACAATGGAGTTAGGGTTTATGAGCTTTAGGGACAGAAAGAAAGAAGAGCACAGCTCTGGATAGGAATACAGAATTAGGCATTGAAGGTTCAATGAGACTGTGAGACTCAAACATGTAGCAGCTGTGACCAGTGTGACCTCAGGATGGAAAAATATATACTAGAGCAACTCAAGAGTGGGTACTCTCCCACCACCTTCCCAAATACCACAAACTCTGTACCCCTGCTGTATCTCACCCACCTTTTACACTCCAAATACCACCAAGAGCTCAATATCTGTGTGAGATCATCAAAACAGTTGACTTCATTGCCCCTGTGAGCTCCCTCTCACTGGCTCTCAAATGTTATTCAATTTAAAGCAGAGGCACTCTCCCCTGACAAACCCTAACCACCACTGAATCCATGGGCAGGATAGAGATGTTATAAGAGGAATGTAAAGACTATTTAGTGCAAGAAGAAATGAAGAGAGGACTGGACATAGGGTGGGGGGCAGGGATCTGAAGCTCTTGATTGGTGTGTTTAATTAGAGAGACATAAGAAGAGCAGACATGAATAGCTGTGGAGGTTTTCATGGAGAGAAGAACATGGAGATTGAGTTAGGTTTTCCAGAAATCAGCAGAATACAGGTGCTTGGCCAGTCCCGCTCTAGTGTTCTGCTTTCCAATACAACCAAATATATCAAATAATAAAATAAAAACACAAACATTTAGGTAGTCATGACCACAGGAAGGCAACAGAAGTCTACAAGACTTTTATCTGTAAAAGGAAAAGAAGCAGGCTCAGTGGTCTGACCAGGCTCTCAAGCCTCTTCACTCCCAAATAAGGGAAAGAATCAGTAGGGTGTGAGGAGACTCTGACCAAAAGAGTGACTGATGTGCATGTGTAAAGATTAAGGGACCATGGAATAACAGTTTACTCATTTCTGGAATATATGGTTAGAGATTAGAGCAGAATCTGCAGGACATCATCAGCAGAATTAAGGACAGTTTGTTCTCAAGAGATATTTACTTTGGCCATTGTGCCCTGTCAATTACAATAAGATTTCTTAAACTAGGTTGACATTTGTCATGTAACAAACCATTCGCTTCTGTCTCTATCATCTGATGAAAAATCCATGTGATATGCTGCAAATGCTTTTCTTGTACATCTTTGTTCTCATGTTATTGAGTAACAAATAGAAATCTGCAGAGGTCTCAGAACCCTGCTATTTCCCTGAAGCTCTCTTATGCTGAGGAAGCAGACTGTCTGCATTTTCTGGATGACTGAACTGAAGTTTTGTCTCCAAATAATCTTTCTCTAAACAGCCATGGTTGCACACTGAAACAGGAGGGAAACCAGCTCAAGCACCAATGTCCTGGCCACAACCACAGAGGAGAGGAAGTCAGCACTCTTATAAGACAAAGTCTCTGTTTTTAAAGATTTATTATTGTGTTACTATATGTTTGTATCACATAATGATCACACTCCTTGTGGGGAGTTGATACATATACATAACACATCTTAATTTTTTTTAAAAAAATCTGCTTCCTTTTTCTCCTTGCCCCTTTCCTCTTTTTGTCCCGTTCCCACATGCAAAAGATCTATCTTGTAATTTCTTATAACCTATCATTTATGCTGTATTTTATTTACATTATGAGTTTCTCATATAAGAGAAACCATATGATATTTAAGTTTGTTTGTCTTATTTACCTTACTTTATATTATGGTCTCAAGTTGCATCTATTTTCATAGGAATGACTGAAATTTACCCTTTTTGATCACATGATTGTACTCCATTGTGTAAATATGATATTTTTTAATCCATTTCTTTATTGATGGACATATTAAACAATTTTTAAAATAAAGGGCAAGAGCACACAAGTCAATTTCAGACTGAAAAATGAACAAGACTAAAAAGACTCTTGTGTTTTGTATGTGGGTGTGTGTACATGTGTATTTTCTTTTTCTCCTGTCATGAGGTGTTTGTTAAATAGAGAATAAGAATTAACTGCTACTTTATTTTAAATAATATCTTTCACAAATATGGCATAAATAATTGTGTATGAATGTTTTAAACTCAATCTTTCTACTACCATACCAACTGGTTCTGAATTTGTAGGCTTCCCCCAACAAACAATTATACTTTTCCCATCTTCTTTCTTTTCCTGAACCTGCAAATAACCTCTCAAAATCCTCATGTCTTCCCTCCATTCCAGATATAAAAATACTACAACTAAGTGCTATCTCTTTTCTTTCATTTGCTTTTATCATTTTCTATTTTCTTTCATTCTGAACTATTTTCTTACTTTCCATGTCTTTTTTCTTTTCCACCATTCTCTATATGATATTCTACTTGCCATCAATACTACTTCATTGTTTTTCTAGAATATTGAAAAAAGTGTGAAATTGTTAAAAATGAGTATTAATTTATATGATTGATATGTGGTTGCTTGTGTAGATGCTGATACAACTAGCGGCTGTTCTTGCCTTACAACACAGTAACCAGGAATGTTTTGGTTACATGGAATAGATTGATTGCTTGCGTGGGCACGAAAACATATGAATTAAAGAAATCTCTACAGTAGCAACACAATATTTATACCCTAAATGATCTTTAAACTTTCCTAATAACATGAGGAAACAAAGCAATGATTCCATCAAATTTATTAGCTTTCCAAAAACTGATCTCACAAATACTGAAGTGGAAGAAGTTTCAGGCAAATAACAAAAAATATTTAAAATGTTCTTTGAAGAGATCAAAGAAGAAATACGCAAATCCATAAGATATTCAGTGGGCCTACAAAGGATTAAACAGATAAAGGATGAGATTAATTAAATTTTCAACAAGTTAAAAAAGAGATCACCCAAATTTAGAAAAAAAGGCATCTATTTTCACCTAGAGTAAGTACAACCATAGGTGACTAAAATCAACATATCTAACAAAACTATATATAAATTAAAAATTTTTGATGTTTTATCTTGGGACACTTATTTTAATTAGAGCTATATTTGTAAGATAGAAAACTATGTCACTTCAAATAATGTGCTTTAGGTTTAAAAAATAACAGAGGGGTGGGGAGGGAAAAATGAAAAAGAAATAATTGAAGGAAAATATGAAAATAGAACTTTAGCATAAGAGAAAGGGAACAAGAGTTGGAAAGAGAAAGGAAGGTGGAGAGCTAAGGGACAAAAGAAAGAATTAAGATGTATTGCATACGTTTACCAACTACCCAGGATAAATGTAATAATTATGTATGAAAAACATGTACTAATAAAAAATAATAGGGTGAAATGACTAATACTAAGATCACATATTAAAGGCAGATTCATATAAATATTCCTTTCCTCAAACAAATGGCAAACATCATAATAAATTGAGAGTTTTCATTCTAAAATCAGGAATAAGACAAGAATGCCCATTATCACCACCGTTATCCAATATAGTTGTGGAAACGTTAGCCAGAGAAATTAGGCAAGAGGGAAAAAATGAAAGGAATAAAGATATAAAAGCAAAGATTTAAATTTTCATTATGTGTCCAAGACAGGATACTTTACACAGAAGGCCCCACGGATCTCCACCAAAAGAGTTGTAGATTTAATAACCAAATTCAGTAGCATAGCTGAATGCAAAGTCAATATTCAAAACTGAATAATATTCAAAAATGAATAACATTCCTGTACATGAATAACAAACTCATTGGGAGAGAAATTAGGGAAAGAACATATTTAAAAATAGTATCCAAAAAAATGAAATACCTTGGAATTTAACAAAGGAAGTAAAAGACCTCTACATTGCAAACTGCAGTACTCTGAAAAATGACTTTGAAGATGATATCAGAAAATGGAAAGATGTCTTGTTCATGGGCAGGAAGAACCAATATGGTGAAAATGGCCATACATCTAAAATTGCTATAGAGTTTTAATGCAATCCTGATCAAAATTCCAACATCATAATTCACAGAATTAGAGAAAAAAATTTTAAAATCCATTTGCAACCAGAAGTGATCTAGAATAGCAAAGGCAATTTTGGACAGCAAAGGCAAGGCAGGGGCCATCACAATCTGAGTCTTGATGTACATCAGAACTATTGTAGTAAAAACAGAATGATACTGGCAACAAAACAGGTCTGAGGATTAATGAAACAGATTAAAAGATTCAGGAACAACTCCAGACATTCTTAACCACATTATCTTTGATAAAGTTGCCAAAAATATTCACTGGAAAAAAAGATAGCCAATTTAATAAATGGTGCTGGAAAAACTGACTTTCCACAGGCTAAAGACTAAAACTAGGCCCATATTTTTTTTTACCATACACTAAACTAAAATAGAAATGGATCAAAGTTCTAAATATTAAAACAGAAACACTAAATCTGCTCCAAGACAGAATAGGTAGAATATTGAAGACACTGTGTAGGCAAATACTTATAAAAAAAAAAAAAAAAAACAATTGCCAGGAACTATCACAAAGAATCAGCAACTGAGATCTCATTAAAAAGCTTTTGCACAGTAAGAGAAACCACCAGCAGAGTGAAAAGACAACTGACAATGTGAAAGCAAAATTTTGCCAAATGTTCCTCAGACAAAGGAAACTATCTGGAATATATAAAGAACAAACAAAAAAATCAGACCCTTCAAATTTAAACACCTAATCCAAAAGCAAGCATCAGAAATGAATAGACACTTCTCAGATGAAGAAGTAAATATATATATATATATATATATATATATATATATATATATATAATCAGTTAAACATCTCAACATCCTTGGTCATTTGAGAAATACAAATTAAAACAACACTGAGATTCATTCTCACTCCAGAAATAATGACTGTTATCAAGAAATCAACCAATAACAAATGCTGGAGGGGCTGTGGGGAAAAAGGAAAACAGGAGTGTAGAGTGGTGCAACCGCTGTGGAAATTAGAGTGGAGATTTTTCAAAAACTAGGACTAGAGTTTCCATCTGACCCAGCTATTCCTTTACTTGGTATCTTCCCAAAAGAATTAAAGACGTTATAACACAGCAATATGTGCACATCCATATTTATAACAGCAGAGTTTGTAATAGATAAATCTTGGGAACAGCACAAATGTCCATTAATTGATAAGTAGATAAAGAAGATGGTCTTTTCATACAATGGAGTAATACTCAACCATAAAGAAGGATACACTTGAGACATTTCTAGCTAACTGGATAGACTTTGATGCCATACTGTTACATGAAATAAATTTGGCACACGTGTGTAACTACTACCTGTTTCTTTGCAGTGAGAAACCAAAAGTGTAAATAAAGACCAAAATATATAATAGATCTTGTGAAATAGGAAGAAAATGTTCAAATGGGAAGGGGAACTAGGGATGGGGGAAGTGGAAAGGAATGAAGGGAAAAGAAAAAAAATAATGAGAAAACAAGGGGAAATTGAAATAAAGACTTGTAATTAAGAACGGAAAGAGTGGTTGAAGGGAGGGTATGGCATTAGGAAAAAAATGAATCGAGTTATATCATGTACAGGTACAAATTGCCTATAGTGTGTATGATCATTATTTATACCTACAATTTACCAATAAATTTTAAAAAATTTAAAAACTTCTTCTCCTAAAGTTTATTCACTCTTTAGAAATTGGCTTCTAACAATATTTCCTTGTACTGGAAAAGAAGTGTAAAAAGCTATGCAATTTAATGTTATGTATAATGGCTTGAATTCCCTGAATACATAAATTGTCTCAGTCAGTGTGAGAATTTTGGGCAGAAAAGGACAAAGAATCGAGAGCGGGAGCAATTTTTATAAAATTCTACACAAATCACTTACAAGTGGTCTGAATTTTACCAAATCCCTGAAACTCTGAAACTCTGTTTCCTATTTTAGTTTGTGATGTGCAGACAGTGCTATAATTAATTGCCCAGCAGACAGCTGGATGAGTTGTCTGCAGTAATGGATGAAGGCGATAACAGTTTTTCACGTTAAAATTAAAATTACATGCAATCACAATTTATAGGTTCTTTATTTTAATTCTCCCAATAGCCCCATGAATTTGCCATTTTGCCATTTTGTGATTGATTTTTTTAATATCCAGTAACCTTAAACATTTTTATGAAAGGCTCAACAAATGAGGATCACAAATTCAGGTTACAGCAAATGCTCCCTGATTCAGAAGGAATCCTGACTCAAGTAACTGAAACAGGTTAGGCACACAAGAAAACATGTATTCTCTTCCTTTTTTGTAGAATGACTGTAGTTATGGTTTTTTAAATGGCCCCAACTTGCCATTGAATGTTATCACAGTTTTCATAATTAAAGGCCATATGAAACCAATGGTTTTAAGGAATTTGCTCCCTCATGTTTATGAACTGTTCTAAGAAATATTTTATATAAATTTACTTCATGAATAAGGAGGTATATTTTAGAAAAACAAGAGTCTTCAAATCTTCTCCATGTAATGCTATCTACTATCACTGTATGCAGTTTTTATTCTGGCCATAAAGTTATGACAGATTCTATACGTAGTGGTACAAATTTTGAGCTGAAAGTCAGGAAGTAAACACTCATCATTTTACACTTTTAAAACATAACGGTATGAATTTACATAAATAATCCTCACATTCTGAGCATTAACTTTATCTGGCATTTTATGATTCTAACAATAACTCTTTTGTCAATCAATTTGACAATCATTAGAATGCAAATCTTATTTCTACCAGCCATATTTAAAATTCACTGAACTACAACTGAGTTAAATTTAACATTATTATTCAAATCAATACTTGATATTTCTATAGAGTCTCCTGTGAAGAACATATATAACAGAGTTCAAAAGACAAGCATGGCATCATATGGATGAAATCTTATTAGGCAATTACAAAATAAGATACTCAGACTCTGTGGTATGGGAGAAAAAGCATGTCAACAAGTTAAAGAGGACTGAGGCAAATTACTGAAGCTCTTGGAGAATCAGATTTCTATTTTTAGTCTATAAAGTGGTTTATTACACTGATAATATCCAACACACAGTATTATAAAATTTAGTGGGTTCATTAATAGAGAAGTGAATTTATACTGATTGAGTTCCACTTTATGCTGTGCAAAGCAAATTTTATACATTATTTCACTTAATCTTCACAATGTTGATTAGATAACTTGGGAAAATGAAAATCCTGTGGTTCAAAGAAGACAAAGACAATATAGCTAAAACCTGCAAATCCAGATTTGAAGAAAAATTCTATCTGACTTTAACAGTCACTCATGACTCGTCACCCTTGACTTCCCAATGTGCCTAGTGCTATGTGTGACACCTATCAGGCCTTCACATTTTATTGAATTAATTCTTCGTTCCCCCTGCCCTTTCTTTTTACAAATTTCTATTTTTGGAACTTAATATAGTATAATGAGAGAATACAATCTAGTGTATTCTCTCAAAGTGATCCTTAAGGCACTAATACAGTTTCATGAATGAGTGCTGAACCTTGCCTACTAGGAATCGGATACCATATTAGACATGGTTAAAATAAGTACTGAGAACTATTAAAAATTAATGTTTCAATTACTATATATAAATTGAATGAGTAAATTACAATTGATAATCTAAAAATATTCTTCCAATATTTAGTACACATTTTTATTAATATATGTTTGTGTTACATAATTTCATTCATCTTGGAGAACTGGTACATATACATATTGCATCTTAATCATACTTACTTCTCCCTTTCTTTTCCGCTTTCCCAGCTCCCTTCATTTTAGATCAGCTTCCAATCTCCATAAGATAATAAAGTGTTATTAATTCTAAATGATTATAGTGAAGATTCATATTGTACATGAATTAATGACTTCTAATAACTTTCATAAGTACTTACTGATCTGTATTTGATAACACTTCTTGTTATTACCAAGGTATCACACCAGGCTTAGAAAATACTAGCTATGTTAAATGTATTAAAATGTTTATTTATCAGACATGTACAATTTCTATATATAATGGAGAAAGAATTAGATTTTCTCTCATAGGCTTCATTCCATCAGATGTGTCACAAAATGTGTTCTTGTCACAGTGTAGAAAATCAATTAGTCAGATAAAAGTAGAAAGTAAAACAACCTGATGGTTGTGAAACAGGTAACTCATCATAAAGACTTGAAAGGGAGTGTGAAAGGGGCATATATGGGAAATATTTTAGAGTTTAGAGCAACTGGATTTAATTGCTAGTTGGAGTAAAGTGTTACTGACTTTAGAATGCTTCCTGAAATAGGTCACTTACATTAGTGCTCAGATCAAATATATACATTTGTACATTTGTACATTTCCCATAATTTAGTTATGAAACACACACACACTACTTATTGTGATAAAAACAGCTAAAACAGCTAAAGTTTATATTTTGTCACTTTTATATATCTTTTCTTTATCCAGTTGCAGACTTTACTTCAAAAATATTTTTAACAAACTTGAACTAAAATCTTTTGCAAGGGCATTTTGAGGCCAATAGTAACTAGAGGAGAACATCAGTGCTCCTGAATCCCTGCACTCCTGCGTCTCTGTACCCCATTCTTCAATGAAACCAACTGTATACTTCACATTTCCTAGCACACAGAAGTGTGACACATATTTAACTATTTGAACTAACATCAAAGTTACTATCTTTGATGTTTTATCAAATAGATTAGAGAAGAAATACTATTTTACTGTATTTGAAGAAAATAAATACAATAAAATGCATAAAACCAGAACTTTAGTACATATAATTTATTATTATCTACTCTATGGCTTTGAGCTATTGAAAAAATCAGTTATCTCATTATATTGTTGAACAAGAACAGCAAGGTATAAAGTTTTTGCTAATTGAACACATATTATGAGTTATAGCACGAACAATGTAGGATGATATTGTGCTAAAATATTACAGATCATTGATGATTTTAATAAAATTATTCATCTCTGATGACAATAAGTGATTAAAAAATAGCAGAAGATGTGTTATTGTAATAAAGAATCAATTTTATTTATAGGTATTTCCTTAGTAGAGACTACACACACTTTATGTACTGAAATTCCATGAAATATTACCAGCGCTAGTATCTACATATATTCCAGTTAAAAACCTGTTTATTCTTTTCAAAAATTCAACAAATTAGAAACCAAAAACAAGAGTTCAAAAGTGACAAGTATTTTAAATTTCAAAATTTTAGCACTACAGATTTTTCTTCAATTGTCATTTTTAATGCACACTCTACAGAAAAACAGAAATTATAGAAGCAGATATAGTGACACGTGCCTGTAATACCCATACTCAGAAAGCTGAGACAAAAGGATCTATTGAGTTCGAGGCCAGCATGGGCTACATAGTGAGTTCAAGATTAACTTGAACTATATAGCAAGTCCCTGACTCATAAAAACAAAACAAAACACAACAATACGAATTTATAATAAATTGTATATATTCTACGATCTGAAAAATTGATCTATCCTCATAAATATTTCCATAATGTAGATCAATCAATAAACCACAGTGAGATTTTTACAGTTATGAACGTGCATTTATGTACATAGATAGGCATATATGCATATATATGATGATGACAAATCCATATCATAACCTCTTAAAAATTAGTTTAATCCATAAAATTGTAGAAATATGAAATTGTGAATCTGACGTTGAACAAAGCTACTTGATTTGCTCTCTTTTCATAGATTTTTTAAAGTTAATAAAGTGCTATTATAAATTAAACGTGATATGATATAGGACTTTTGTTTGCATATATCTTGCTTATACCAACTAAGGTGAAGTTTGATATTAAGGTAATTTTTTATTTGTGTTTGGGAAACAGAACCAATATACTAATACTTAGCACTGTAATTATTTCTCATAATACTTTAATATTGCTGGACCTTTATTCATTCAGAAAACAGAAAACCTTTATTACGAGAAAGCTGCTGCTGCATATGAACCAAATAAGTTGATTTAAATAAAAAAAAATCACATGGGAATATATACTGAATGCACTGAAGATGATAAGAATTTTTACTAAGTGAAAGATAGTATGTAAGATTATATGAATAATACAGAATTAATATAATTTAGAAGTGAGGCACAGTAGTTTAAAAGAAACCAATAACATTGTGAATGTAAATATTTAATATTTCAATAAAGTGTTTTTATATTCAAGTTTGTAGAGTGTTATTTCTGCTAGAAATTTGACAAACACAAACACATCTAAGTAAAGAGATGTGATTTTTAAGTTCACTAAATCTTTTTAATCTCATTGTATTTGAATTACTGAAAGATTAAATTTAAGTTCTTCTAGACACACAAATAGGTATATTAATTTCTAAGTATGAGATTAATTTCCATTCAATTTTCAAATGTAACATATTTGAATGTACATTCCTCATCTTTTCTATAATTTGTATGTATATTGATATAACATTTATATAAGTTATGGTGAGTTGTAGAACCTTGTGGAATGCTGTTGTTAAATATCACCACTCTAGATTTAGACAATGAATTTATACAGCATGTTGAACTTTTTTCTATATAAGATGGTAATATTACCATAATGTTCTGTTATATTAAAATTTGTGTGTTTGTGAAATCAAATAATTCTGTCAGTTTAACAAAAATATTCCCATGTATAGTGAAAATTACATTTTCCCTAGATGTCCTGATAACTGAATTTGTGTGAAAAATGTTATTATTTAATCTGAGCATGGGAAATTATGTAGGCAATTTTCTGTAAAATAGCATTCAGTGCATCATTTTGAATGACAGAGTGATCAAATGAATGAAAATAATAAATTATAGTTTCTTATTAAGAAGCATACCAACTAATTATCCAGGATAATACAATTCCATTTTTGTGTGTTTGTTCCAACTTTGAATATTAGACTCTTTATGTATTTACATGCCAACATAGCTGGTCAAAATTTTTGTTTTCATTACTACATAATTGTAATGTGACAGTGAAGAGGTATATGACCTTCATGTTTCAATTACTGAAAATATTTTTATGTTAGGTATTAATGCTTGTGATCAGCTCTCTTTAATTCTAATGTTAAAATCATGATCAGCAATGATTTTAATTGATATTATATCTGATATATAATAAAACTAGTAAATATATTTTTAAGTTTATAGATTTTTGTAAATAATATTTTATCAGAGTTATATACTGTACGGTATTTTTAAAATTTTAACAATACTGAATAGAGTGAAATCAGCACTCTTTAAACTTTTTCCGGATTAGTTACCTTAGAAGGCATTATTTTATCTTTTGTTTTTACCACGTTTTAAAACAAAGAATGTGGGGCTGGGGGTTTAGCTCAGCGGCACAGCGCCTGCCTGGCAAGCTCAAGGTCATGAGTTCGGTTCCCGGTATCAAATAAATAAATAAATAAATAAGAATAAAACAAAGAATGAAATGCTTTTAAAAGTCAATTTTATTCAGAGACAAATACTTAATGAAATCAATCAATAATTAATAAATGTTTCCATAATAAGGAAGACAACTAAAAATACTTCCAGAAAATCCACTGAAACCTTTTCGTTATTATGTTAATTAGACTATCTAAAAGCTAATGCAATGTGACTTTAAAAAAAACATTTATTCCTAATTGAATGATACCTGCGGATATGTAATTAGATAATTAAACACTTTAAAAGAAAAATCTAAGAACAATTTCAATCGAGAATATCTATAATATACAAGATTCAAAATAGTTTGTTATAAGACAACCTGAAATATTTAAATAGTTTTGTTCTTCGGGCTAACTGATCTTTTGGTGGAAATGTATATACCCCTCTTTTTAATTAATTTTTTTTCAGCAAGAGTTGATACTTCCACTGAAAGGAAGCTAGCTTCAAGTGAAGATATGTATCATGCCTGTGTTACACTATCAACTAAACAAACTGTACTACTGTGTGAATTTGCTCGAGCGTACACCTACATTAATAAATATACATAAGAAATAATTCATTAATGGATGTATGTACAAGGACCTACATGTGTAGTTTATGATATAAAATGACAATAGTTTGATAAAAAATGGAACACTTTCAAAGTTATAGATCTTTCAAAGCAAATTTCTAAATTTAAAGAAATGACTGATTTAGGGTGAAGTAAATTACAAACAATTTAAAATTTCTTCATCTATAATCTACCTAAAATTTTCTAAACACACATTTGTTATACCACAAATGTGTATTACATGTAAAGTAACAATCAGTAGCTAATGTATAATCATAAAAATTACACTTCTAATACTAACTACAACATTGAAACGCAGTTGTCATTTGTGAAGAACCATAGTGAAAGAAGAAAACAAATTGCTCAAAAATCTCATTTTATATGATGCAAACAATTTTATATTATCGCAGCATTTATGAATATGCTAGAAAACTCAATCTAAATAATATTTAAAATAAACATATCAAACTTTACAAATCTAAGGAAAACTAATCTATTAAACAAGAGCTCTATAGGAAGCATTTATGGTGTAGCTTAAATTCACATAAGCTTACTTAAGATCTGCCTGCCTTGTATTATTTCTGTTGAGATGAGGCAACACATTATACCTAGCTGGACACACAGTTGCAGAATCTAATTAAACAACCAAGACCACAGATTACTAAATAATAACTTGAGATGCTGGTGATTTCTGTTGCAATAAGATTTTTAAATAGTTTACACAATAGTGATTGATTAATTGAATCTATATTCTATTTTTGAAAGATATTCAAAAGTATATACATTTTATTAACAGTGTGTACAGGATGTTCAATGAAGAAAACAGAAGATATACATAAAACATTAATTAACACACTAGTTTAAAATTATTTCTATCATTGTATATAAAAGAATATCTGAAATATAATTATCTTACTGTTAAAAATAAATTTTTATATTTAAAATAAAATGAGGGACTCTTTTTCACAGTTTTACTTTCAATTTATGAACTGTGAATTTTAATAAAAATATACTTACTAAAAGTGTTTGCAAGGGTGAAACTACCCAGTAATTTTTAGCCCACTATTTAGATAGCATTCTTAGAATTAAGGAAATTTCATGAAAAGTTTCTTTTATTTGTCTATGATTTCTGTATTAAGATTTGCTGCGTTCTTGTCTTTTTCTATTCACTGACTAGACTAAGAACACTTTTAACACCAACAGAGGGATCAGAAGATGTCTGAGACCCCATGTTACAGTAATCATAATTAAATTAAAAGTATCACCAAATCAGCTGCTAATTTTTGTCCTCTTTGCCTTTTGTTAAAAATTAGTTTCAATGCCCTCTCTATTGTGCTTAAATATAAATATTCTCTCAAATAAAAGTAAAAAATAGATCAAGTATAGTTAAAAGTCAAAAGTAAAGTCTATTTTAATCCATGGCTCAGTTTTAATACTGATTAATCTCATTGTTGGCTTATATTGGTAAATATTTTAGCACAAATATCTGCAAGTAAATCAGTTTAGAAGTTTCTTGCTCAAACAATCTGCAATCTGAGAAATGGAGTCATTTACAGCTTTAAAAATACATTTTCTATTTTCAAGTTCTGTGAAGAAGACACTCATAAAACCTTTGAGAAATGTTTTTATAGACTCTCTCTCCATACATATATATATATATATATATATATATATATATGCATAATTAGGAATTACTCATGAACAAAATTAAATGGAAGAAAAATGAGGTACCTTCCATTAGCTCACAAACACATATTAAAAGTGAAGGATCAGTTACTTCATTACACAAACATTTAAAATGAACTTATGTAATAATTGTATACACAAATAATCATGAGGCCACAGTACTATATTATGAGACACTTGAACTTCTGATTTAGTTTTTGGGCCTCAGTTTAATTAAATTACATCCAGACTGCAGATTTTAGAATTCTCACACTTAGTATGTCTTACTACCTGCAGTGGACTGACATTAGAGGAATACTAAGTGGGCTCAATTTTTATTTTGTTGGGGAAAGATTTGGGTCACGCAGAAATATTTAACTTATCAAGATGAAATGCAGTGAGACCCCAAAGTTATCCTATATGATTATCTTGCACAAAGGTAAATTTAACTTTTAAATGTTTTTCTATTACAGTTGTTTATAAGTATGCAATATAATGTTACAACTTACATGATATTTCTCATTAGCCGTAGAAGTAGCTACACTCAGAAATTACAGTCAAGTATTTGCTGTTTAAACAGTTTGATAGCACATATGTTCAAGGAACTTGATATTATTGGAGGCACAAAAGATTCAGTATTGAGTCAAAGAGAACATAAATTTTAACATAAACTTATTTGAAATATCAACTATACATTAAATATCTAGGAGTTATACTAATTTTAAATGCTAAAGTGCATGAACCTCTTTTAAATACCTTTACATCAAAGAAAATTTTAAATAATACATTAATCTTAATGTACATATATAGAACAAATACTGTTCATAGTTTTCAATGTCAAAGGATATGTAAGTAAGAATTTGAATGAAAATTCAGGAAGCATATGTTTTGACACATTATATCATATGAGTTCCTTTATATTCCCTCCTTTTTGTCCTAAGAAATAATTTATTTTTCAATTCTACTAGTTATATTAGTAAGTGATAAGCAACTTAAAGTGCATAGTATAAAATTTGAACGTATTATTAATTTGTCAGTGAAATATAATGTACACCAAATTTGAGGTATTTACTCATGCAAGAAATGAGTTAATCAAAATATTGTAAAAAGTTAATAAATTTTAAAAGCTAAATTACTCAATGCAATGACACATAGTAATGTAATGTCATAAAAATAAAATGAGTCTGTCAAATTACTCTAATAAGTTACATTTTCCCTGGATAGTTTTAAACTTTAAATAATGAACATTTTGAAGCATCCTATCTCAATCCTTGTTTTTCTAACCACATATGATTGGAGCTTTGTTTCATAATAAAAAGTAATGATATATTTCTTAAATGACAGGGAGTATGAAGAAATTTTTGTTCTTTCATGCATAAAAATAGAATGAACTTCTTTATTTTAAAATTTATAGAGAAAGGAAACTTGATTACATCTAACGGAATTTTTAGTGATCATAGTAGTGGAAAAGTGTGATTGTAATCTACATAAAATTCCCAGAAGATTATTTTCTACCATCCAACTTTTAAGAGTGGTTGGTAATTATAAGTTTTTTTTGAGGACATTTTTAAAATGTATATTGTGAAAAAACTGGAGTAAATGTTCTTTTGTTTATTTGTTTTGTGGTTTTAAAAATATCGTGTGCCATGGGTAATTTTCAGGGGGTACCTTGTGCAGCTCCACCTCACTTCCAAACTCTTGGTGATGATGTTAAAACTCTCAGCAATCAGATAGGACAAGTAATTCCATTTCATGATAGACATATTAAACATATTGTGTTCAATAAGGAAGGGTTATATTGTAACACAGTTGTTGACATTTAGAAAGCCAACAGAGAGACGGCATGATAAATCTCTGTAATGAAATGTATTTTTTTTTTTTTTTTTTTTTTTGGTACCAGAAATCAAACTCATCACCTCACGCTTACCAGGCAGTTACTGTGCCACTGAGTTAAATCCCCGGCCCTGAAAAGCATTCTCTCATATATGTTTAATTTGAATTACTAGATTACTGCTAAATAAAGCACAAGGTTCACTGGGACATCATTTTTAATGTAGTTTTTGGTTTGTCTGATTTTCTATTAAGAAATGCAGAATTAATGATTTTAGCCAAATTTTAAACTGCAATTCGTTCAAATATTTTCGTAAAGGAATGGAATTGCTATTGCTAGAAAGTTATATCTCACTGCAGATTTCAATAGTTGATGTCCTGGAATCAGTCTACGACAAGAAAAATAACATGTTATCAAAATCAAATGGTTGTGTTCTATAAATCTTATTTGTGAAGCATGCTACATGGCTAAAATTCACATACCAAAGTACAGATGCACAAAATCAAAGTTATTAAATTTAACCATAATGACTATTAATCCTATTCCAGAATACTCAGATGCTGTTATCATTTGAATCTATATATCATATCTACAGCATGACTTCAGCTATGAGTTATAACTGTCCAAATCTTTCATCATTCTTTCCTCATCATTACTAAAATTGCAAGATTATTCAACTCAAATTACAGAAATTGGTGAGAATATTTTTTGGAGTTGGAGAAATGAAATAAATCAAATACATATCTAAGACAGTGATTGGTACTCAAAAATTGTTACCCCTCAAAGATAGTACTTTCAACTTTATTTTCAATTTTTCAAATGTTTAGTCTTCAACATATTTTAAGGGAAGAACTGTGCTAAGCAGCTCTTGATTTTGACAATGTATTTCTTATATATGAAAATTAATAAAACATTCTAAAATAGTTTTCATACTTAAAAATTTCTAGTCATAAGAAACTAATGTTAGATGCTTGCTCTGAGAGTTGTTAATAGATGATCACCTGTGGATTGGTCCTCTTAAGTTTCCAGTACAAATATATATGAAAACCTTTCTATAATACATGTAGAAACTTATGCAAGAGAAGTACATCAGGTTCTCCAGGTATAGGTGGTTTCAGGCAATAGATGCACACCTACACAATGACAAATCTGTATTTTTCTGAACAACTGGTCAGGAAAATTCTAATCTGTAGAAAATATATTATTTCCTTTTAAAATGTAAAATTTCTAATATGACTTTGTATTTCATAGCCTGCTAGGAAAATTTTACTTCTCTGCAAGTATATTTCTATTCAGATGAATATTGAAATGAATGGTTTTTGCTTTGTTTTGTGCTGGGAATCCAACTCTGCACCTTGTGTATGCCAGGCAGGTATTTATGCCACTAAGCTATATTCATAGCCCTTGAATAGAATTTTAATATCCTCCTAAACACTCCTTTTGAAAATATATTTCTCTGTTTAAAGCAAGGCGAAATATTTTTGAATTTTGGTAACAGTAATATTTTATTTCACTGGCTGAATTTTCTTAAAAATGAATTTTTATTGTACTGGTAGACACATGCTCCTATCCTATATAATTTTACAAACATATATACTGTATTTGAACTATTAAATGTATGTTTTTTAATGTATACTTACCTCATTAACATCCTGCAATATCAGTGAATATTAGATTCTTTTCCTGGTATTATCATCTGATAACTCACTGATTTTAAGACAGTACTTTTAGTTAATTAAAACATAAACATAACCAGTAACTCATTCTCAGTACTTACTTTTCATATTTTATCTAACTCATGAAGGCATTCGTCCTATGTTTAGTGAGATATCTCTTAGCTGTTTAATATTAAATATTATCATGGGAAAGGGTTATTAATTTAATTAATGTCATAAAATTAAAAATATCAAAAATATATGAGAATGTTTGAAAAGTACATAATTGTTTCTTTTACTCAATGCCTTCTTACTGTCTGTTTATATACTCAAGAAAAACTTGTCTAGCTCATAAAATATCTCTGAATCTTTAAAATCAACTGAAACCAAAATTTGCTCTATTAACCAACTTGAAGCCAATCTAGTAAAAAATGATAACCTATAAATATTGTTCATAAACTCCATCCTTTGTATACTTTTTAAGAAAGTCATACATTTAGCCCAGAAAAAATGCTATTAGGATATGAAACACACATGAAGTGTTACTCATAAAAACTATTTTTTAGTTGCAAAATATTTCTAGTTAGCAGAACAATAGAAATAAAATTAGAAAATAAGTGTATTTTAATGGTTAAATATAAACAAAAGCATATCTTGAGGTGATATTAACCTTTTATTATGTGTATTGCTCATCTGGGGCTCAGAAGTGTAGATAAAAATTGAACTCCTTCAAATGGTAGATGAACTGTGCCATATAATTTTTCACAACTCAACAGGAATTCTACACAGAGACAGAGGCTCATTTTATCTTCTGCAACATCATTTAGTTGCAGGCCTATTATAGCAAAAAATTCACCCTCAACTGAATGAGTATCTTTCCTTCATTCCATAATTAAAATAGAAACGTGAAGATTATTATATGTTATTTAACTGTGCATATCCTTGAATGATTTCCATTTTTGAAACCATTTCCAAAAGTATGGGACATTTCTTTGCATGGTTATCTTAAATATGGTAGACGTCTTCAATATCTCTAACTTTGTATGAGAGGAAATCTGTTTTGACTTTGAAACTGCAACTGTTTTATTAAGTCTCAATAACTTTTTAGAAGACTTTATATACTGAACTTGGATATATACTTCTATAAGAGGTACACAGGCCAAATAATGAAGTCAACATGTGGCATGATTCAGCTAGAGAAAATAAACATAGATAAATTCCATCACTCAAACTTATTGAAAAATAGTAGTACTTTTGATTTTTTAGATAAATTTGCTTTCATTTAGACATGGAATACAAATTTTAAGAAGTGCTGTAGAAACTTTAGTTTTCATATTGGGCTTTAAGTTACTAAAAAAATCTTGAGTCATATTATGTTCTAATTTCCCTTTGGGTCCATTATAGAAAACAAATATACTGCATTTTCCAAAATTCAATACTTTATAGAATGTCTCCTAATGGGTTCTGAACATCTTGTATAAATATGCAAATATTTAACTTTTTACTTTAATTAAGATTTCACATATATTTCACTCTTTGGCTTGGAGATGAGAATGAACATACCATTATTTTTCTAACCTCATTCTTCTTTTATTGTTTGAATATGGATGTGATGAAATAGTATGATTTTGAGTTCTTAATCTGAAAATTACACTGCTTTTTTGGGGACTGGGAAAATAGTAGCTTGTGGAGGGTGTATATCTTAGTGCCATTTAATGGCTTTGGGAAGCTACAGACTTTCCCAAGTGAAGCTGGAATTCTCAACACGGTGAAGACCTGCTTATCAGATTTTAAAAACTTTATGTGAGGTAGGTAACTCAAACTTTTCTGTTCAATCACATAATAGTAATCAAGGTAGTGGTGCAAGCCTTGCTATGGAATTTTTCCAGTATACTGGCATCATACTGCCACCTGAAGACAAAATTGGCCCTGTTATACCCATCATCTTGATCTGAAATTTCTTACAATAAACACTGATTTTGTTCTGCTTTCTTAACAAACTTAAATGAACTCACATTTATTTCAAAGGTTTTGTACATTATGATGACATTTATCCCTCTTTCAAGGCAATAGATTCTGTAAAGTTTTACATTAGTTGAAAATAATAAAAATATAAATATAGAATGTTTAGTTATAAACTTGGATTACCTACCAGTCTGGTGTGTACAGACACTGGGGTCTTGAACATTGCTGCTGGATAGCTGCATTCAGACACACTGTAGGGATCAGAATTGCTGGAGGAACATTTGGAGATGGAATCACAGGCCACGAAGGTATTATCAAGGGGCAGTTCCTGGATGACATGGTGCTTCGAATTCAGGGGAGTTTCAGGCTGGATCTGGAAGGTTGGCTGTGGAGAGGCAGATTTGTAGTGCCGGGCCAAATCAGGACTATCAGGCTTGAAGGTAGTTGGTGTAGTACCCCAGTTGTACTTGCCCTTGTTTTGTTCTTCCAGCTCAAAGGGAAGGTCTAGTGTGATGCCATTTCCATCATTGCTTCTTCCATCTGTCTTTGTTTCTTCAATAGTGACAAAGTTAAGCAACAAGTTTTTGGGGGCATGCTTCTTCATTTTCCTCTTCTTTTTCTTCATCATTATCATCTGCCTATTTTCCGGGTTTGGAGTAACCCATTCAGAATTCTGTTTTGTTTTCTGAGTAGACTTAAGCTGTGGTGATTGACAACATCTTACTACAGCAGTAATGAAAATTACAAGGATGACAGTTATAGTGCCAGCAACAATAGCAACCATGATTTTAACATAGTCAATTTTGGGTGAAGATTCATCATCTGTCTCAGTATTTTGGGTCACTGGAGTTTCTATGCTTTTGTGCACCAATTCATGAATCAGCGTCATATTAGAAACTGACTCATTCACAAAGAGATTGACAATCACAACACTGAAAAGAGAATCAGGTTGTCCTAAGTCCTTAACTTTAACTACTAGTCTGTGTAAACCGAAGTCTGCAACAACACATTTCTCCTTCAGTGTGATATTGCCTGTTTTTTGATCAATTACAAAGAGTCCCTTTGTGTTTCCTCCTACAATACTGTAACGAAGCTCAGAATTCATGCCAGTGTCATTGTCAATGGCAACTACCTTGAAGACCACTGTTCCTGGATTAGTGGATGGTAGAACCAATTCATAGGAGTGGTTAGAAGGAGGGACAACAAAATCTGGTCTGTTGTCATTGATATCAACCACATTTATGGTAACTTTAGCAGTTGAAGAATGTGATACCCTACCACCATCCTCAGCCTTTACATAGAAAGTATATGATTCCTGTTTTTCCCTATCAAATGAAATGTTTGGCCTGATGACACCTGTCTGTGGATCAATGGTGAACTCATCACTCGTATCTGAAATGGAGAGCGTGACTGCAGAATTCTCTCCATAATCAGGATCAGTCACAGTAATTAGTCCCACTGTGCCATGCCTTGGAAGGTTTTCTGGAACATAAAAATTGTATTCATTGTGAGTAAAAATTGGGCTGTTATCATTCTGATCAAGAACAGTAACAAAAACAGTGGCATTGGTCATTAAGGGTGGTATCCCATTGTCTTTCGCTAGAACAGTGAAATAATATTTTTCCTGTTTTTCTCTGTCTAGTTTCTTCACTGCAGTCAGGATACCTGTACGTTGATCCAAGTTGAATTCTGATGGAGCATCCATACCCAGCAGGTAACTGACCTCAGCATTATGTCCACTATCTGCATCTGTTGCACTTATTTTGGTCAACTGGGTGCCTGGAGAGTTATTCTCAGGAACTGAAAGACTTATGACAGGCTGAGTGAAAAATGGAGCATTGTCATTTTCATCTTTCACTTTGATGAGGAGCATTGATGATTGATTCAAAGGGGGTTTGCCAGCATCTGCAGCAAGCAGTTTAATGGCATATTCTCTTGTGGATTCATAGTCAAGATACGCAGCAGTTTCAAGGAGGAACTGATTACTGAATACTGGTCTTAATCTGAAAGGAACTTCATGATCTGTGAAGCATGTCACCCTACCATTGTGCTCAGCATCCTTGTCAGTCACAGTTATTAGAGCAATTTTGGTATTGAGTGGAGCATTTTCTGAAAGAACTACAGTACCATTGGTTGGATTAATGATATATCTAATGTCAATTGATGGGACATTATCATTAACATCTGTAATATTCACCAGCACCATAGCTCTTGCAGGCATTGATCCACCATCACTTGCCAAAACAACTAATTTGTGGTTTGGTGCTTCTTCTCTATCCAGTGGTTCTTTGATTGTGATAAGCCCAGTGGTAGTATTAAGGAGAAATAATCTCTTAGCAATATTTGAGATTAGATTGCTGAAATAGAAATGAATCTTGGCATTTTCACCAATGTCAGCATCTGTGGCATGGAGCTGTGTCACTGAAGTACCTACAGGAGCATTTTCTGGTATACTAACTTCAACTTCTTGCTCCTTGAAGACAGGATGGTTGTCATTAGTATCAGAAACACTTACTTGTAAAATAGCAGTACTAGATCTTTGAGGAAAGCCACCATCTTCAACTTTTACTTTCATCACATAGGTATCCTTCTCTTCCCTATCTAACTCTCTTTGTACTATTAGTTGTGGCATTTTATCTCCTTCTGGTGTTTCAATGACGTCAAGTCCAAAAATATTTTGGCCCTGAAAAACAGAAAATGAAATATATTTTTCCATATGTTAATATGTATTAATTAAATTAAAATCAAAATTGATCAAAGATCAAACTATAAAATAGAAACATTAAACCTACTGGAAGATATTATAGGTAAAATACTTGATGACATAGGTGTAGGAAATGATTTTCTAAACAACCACAATTGCACAAGAAATAAAATTAAGAATTAACAGATGGAATTATATCAGAATAAAATTTTCTGTACAGCAGAATAATCAATCAGTAGACCAAAGAGACAACTATACAGAATGAGAAAAATATTTGCCAGCTACTTCAAGACAGTAGACTGAGGGCTGGGGATTTAGCTCAGCGGCAAAGCGCCTGCCTGGCAAGCGCAACGTCGTGAGTTCGGTTCCCGGTACCAGAGAAAAACCAAAACCAAAACAAAAACAAAAACAAAAACAAAAACACAGTAGACTGATATTCAGACTATACAAAAAATTTAAAACATTAAATCACTTAAAATTGAAGACCCAGTCAAGAAATGGGCAAGAGACATGAACAGAAACTCCTCAAAGGGAGAAATACAAATGGTTAACAAATACATAAAAAAAAAATTCAACATATCTGGCCATTATACAAATGCAAATTAGAACAATGCTAAGATTTGCTCTGACTCCATGTCTGGGGACTACATGAGATTGAGATTAAGGGCAGCAGACTAATTAATTTTGCAGAAGAAATTTCAAGGCACTCTAACGTTGAGGTGACTGAATGGCTACTGTTGGGGACTTTTGGCCAGGGTCATGATGAGAAACAATACAAAAAAACCCCAGCAAAATGACTTAAAATGTTTTAAGTTTGGACAAAATAGAAAGCTCCAGTAAAGTTGTGACCTGAAAAGATAAAACAAAGAAAAAATATTTCATCACTAAAACAAGTAACAAAAAACCCCAAGTATTTAAAAATGACAAGAGAAAAGATGACCTGAAGAAATCTTAAGAACAAACAGACATCTAGATTCTGCTGCTTCAGAGATACAAAGGTAATAGATTGCTTTAAAAAAAAAAATCCCAGAACATCATGTTCCAGAATGGCTGCAGCCTAAAAAAGTTGCTCCTCAAAATTTAGTTCATAGGCACTCAATCCCTACAGCCAAGAGAAAAGAAAGCTTTTTTACTGCTCCACCTGGTGGCAGACCTGAGACATGATCCATGTGGTGCTGTTTTTAGATGCATGCAGAATATAATATTTCTGGGATCAAAACGTCTTCCACCCAGAGTTTAGAAGAAGGCCTGGGGGATAGGCAGTGTGCCCCTTAGAGGGCAGTGTGGGAAGCTGTTAGTGTGAAGCCAAAGGTGCCATGGAAGACCCAGAAGTTTAGAAAATCCAAAAACATAGATCACCTGAGAAAAGCTGCAAGGAAGGAACAGAACCCTCACAACTTGCCACAGATTGGCAGGGATGCTAATAGTAAAATTGTGAGACTTAATGTTTACTCTGCTAGATTTAAACTTGCTTTGGTTCCATTTGTTTATATCCCTGTCCTTATATTGTTGAAGGGCCAGATGTGGTGGTGCACAGATGTAATCCTAGCACTCAGGAGGCTGAGAGAGGAGGATCATGAGTTCAAGGCCAGTCTGGGCAACAAAGTAAGTTAAAGGCCAGCAAGAAATGCACAGTGAGATCCATGCTTGTGCTATTATATTTTTTTATTTTAAATATAAAAGAATGAAAATACATTAGCAAACAAAAACATAAATAAAACACCACCCAAACAATAGAAACAATACAGAATTCCAGACAAGGTCATAAGAAAATAATGATCGTTGTTGTATTACATAATGTTATCTTCAAATTGGTTACTGAGTTAAATAAATATAGGCACATAAGATTGATAAAACAATTAAACATTAACTATTCCTTTCAATAAAGCAACAGAAATCACTAGTAGAACTCTCTCAGCTATTCTATGTACATATATTTTTATTTTCAATTATTTCTTTTTCTCTTTTCCCTCTTACCAGTTGTTCCTTTCCTTTGAGCAGTTTCTTTCCCATTCTTGTACTAGTGAGATCATATGGTATTTACACATGCCGGTCTGATTTATTTATTATTATATTTTTATTTTAAAAAGAAAAGGAGGAAAATATTAACAGACAGATAACCTTTTACAAAATAGCAGAAGAAGAGTACAGACAATACAGAGTTACAAACAAAGTATTAGGAAATTAACAATGCTTGTTGTATTACATATTGATATCTTCAAGGTGTTTCTCATGAAAAAAATTACAGACATGCAACATTGATCAATCAAGGACTCATTAACAGTTTCTTTCAGCAAAGAAATACAAGAAAGTAGAACAACTATATTAAATATCATGGATATACATACATACAAATTTCGTCTTTTTTCCCTTCTTTTTTCCCACATCCCAGTTGCCCTTTACCCTTGAGCGTTTCCCTAGCATTTCACAAGGTCTATCATACCTCCGAGTTTAAATTAACTCTTTCAGGTTTTACACTAGTGAGACAATGCGGTGCTTGCACATGCAGGTCTGATTTATTTCAATTATGAGTATGGTCTCTAGTTGTGACCATTTACCTATAAAAGCCTTGAGTTTATTTTTCTTTATACCTGAGCAATATTCCATTCTATAAAAGTACCATAATTTCTTATCCAATCTTTGGTGGATAGACATACTTGCTTCCACAATTTAGTAATTACAAATTGTGCTGCTATGAACATAGGTGCACATGTATCGCTGTGATATGATGTTTTCAGATCTTCTAGGAAAATACACAGAAGGAGAATACCTGGGTTGAATGGGACCTCTAGTTCTAGTTTTCTGAGGCATCTCCAAACCGATTTCCACAGTGGTTTCACCAGTCTGCATTCCCACCAGCAGTGGAGAAGGGTTCCTATTTCTCCACAACCGTGCCAGCATTTGTTATTGGTTGATTTCTTAATGATAGCCGTTCTTACTGGGGTAAGGTGGAATGTCAATGTTGTAATTTGCATTTCTTGAATGACTAATGAGTTTGAACATTTTCTCATGTATTGATTTGCCATTTGTATTGCCTTATCTGAGAAGTGTGTATTCATCTCAGCTGCCCATTTTTGGATTGGGTCTTTGAATTTGGAGGACTCATATTTTTAAAATCTTTATATGTTCTAGATAGAAGTCCTTTGTCTGAGGCACAGTCAGCTAAAATTTTTTCCAAGATTGTGCGTTTTCTTTTTACTCTGCTGGTGATTTCTTTAGATGTGCAGAAACTTTTCAGTAGGATGAGATCCCAGTTGTTGATTCTGTCAAGTGTTTCATGTGCAGTTTGGTTTTTGTTCATGAACTCTCTGCCTATCCCTATGTCTTCAAGGTTTTAACCTACTTTCTCTTCCAATAGATTTAGTGTTTCTGTTTTAATATTGAGATCTGTGAACCACTTCAACTTGAGTTTGGTGCTTGGTGATAGACCTGGGTCTATTTTCAGTCTTTGGCAGGTGAAAAGCCAATTTTTCCAGCACCATTTATTAAAGAGACTATCATTCTACCAGTGAGTTTGTTTGGTCCCTTTATCAAAGATTAGGTGGCTGAGTGTGTTTGTGGTTGTGGTTGTTTCTTCCACTCTGTTCCATTGATCCTCACGTCTGTTTTTTAGCCAGAACCAGGTTGATTTGATGACAGTAGCTTTGTAGAATAATTTCAGGTCAGGGATTGTGACTCCACCTGACTTGTCCTTGTTCCCAGGGTTGCTTTTGCTATTCTGGTCCCTTGTGATTCCAGATGAATTTAAGGAATAATTTCTAGAGATCTGTGAGGTATGGTAATGGTAGTTGAATGGGAATTGCATTGAATCTGTACAACAGTTTTGTGAGTATGGCTATTTTCACAGTGTTGATTCCTCCTATCCATGAGCAAGGAATATGTTTCCATTTACTGAAATCTTCAATCACTTTTTTTCAGAGAACTGTAGTTTCATTGAATTGATCTTTTCCTTCTTTTGTTAGATTGATTCCTAAGTATTTCAATTTCTTGGATGTTATTGTGAAAGTTATGGTTTCCTGAATTTCTCTCTCAGTGTGTTTGTTGTTTGTGTATAGAATGCTATCAATTTTTGGGCTTTGACCTTGTATCCAGCTACACTGCTGAATTTTTTGATTAATTCAAGGAGTCTTCTTGTGGAGTTTTTGGGGTCTTCCATGTAAAGTATCATGTCATCTGCAAATAGTGATAGTTTTACTTCTTCCTTTCCTATCCTTATTCCTTTTATTTCTCTCTCCTGTCTAATTGCTCTGGCTAGTGGTTCCAGAACTATATTGAACAGGAGTGGTGACAGAGGACATCCTTGTCTTGTTCTGATTTTAAAGTAATAGCTTTCAGTTTTTGTTCATTTAGAATAATGTTGGCTGTTGGATTGCCATAGATGGCTTTGATCGGGTTAAGGTAAAGACCATGTATTCCTATTTTCTGTAGAGTTTATATCATGAATGCATGTTGGACTTTGTCGAAAGCTTTTTCTGTGTCAGTTGAGATGATCATGTGGTTTTTGTCTTTGGCTCCATTGATATGGCATGTAACATTTATAAATTTGCAAATATTGAACCAACTCTGCATTCCTGGAATGAATCTGACTTGGTCTTGATGTATGATTTTCTTGATAATTTGCTGCAATCTATTTGCTAGTATCTTATTGAGTATCTTTGCATCTATATTCATTAGGGAGATTGGTCTGTAGTTCTCTTTCTTGTTTGGGTCTTTCTCTGGTTTTGGTATCAGTATAATGCTTGCCTACAGAAATGTGTTAGAGAGAATTGCTTCCTTTTCAATTTCTTTGAAGTGTTTGAGGAGTGTTGGTATTAAATCTTCTCTGAATTTCTTGTAAAATTCTGCTGTGAGTCCATCACAGCCTGAGCTTTTCTTTGTCAGTAGGTTTTTAATCATGTTTTTAATCTTATTAATTGATATTGGGTTTTTCAGGAATTTTATATCTTCTTGACTCAACCTTGGTAATTCGCATATATCTAGGAATCTGTCCATTTCTTCTGAGTTTTCTATCCTATGGGAGTAAAGATTTTCAAAGTAAGTGTTAATGATCTGAATTTCTGTGGTATCTGTAGTAATTTCATCCTTTTCATTCCTTATTGCATCAATCTGAGTTCTTTCCTTTCTTTTCTTGATAAGATTTGCTAGGGGTTTATGAATTTTACTTATTCTTTCAAAGACCAACACTTTGATTCATTTATTTTTTGGAGGGTGTTCTTTGTTTCAGTTGCATAAACTTCTGCCCTAATCTTTATATTCTCCTCCCTTCTTTGGGCTTTGGGCCTTACTTGTTCTTCTTTTACTAAAAGTTTAAGATGCAGCAATAGACTACTTAATGTTCTCTTTCTGTTGTCCTTATGTGTAAATTTACCGCTATAAATTTCCCTCTGAGGACTGCTTTCACTACATCCCACGGATTCCAGCAAGTTGTATTTACATTTTCAATTGTTTTTAGGTATTTTTTAATTACCTCTTTAATTTTTTCTGTGATGCATTGGTCATTCAGGAGATAGCTGTTTAATTTCCAAGTGTTTATTGAGGTTTTGGAGTTCCTTTAAGCGTTAATTTCCAATTTCATTGCACTGTGTTCAGATAATATTCACGGGATAATTTCATTTCTTTTGCATTTTTGAAGGTATGCTCTATGGGATAAGATGTGGTGTATTTTAGAGAAAGACCCATGTGCAGCTGAGAAAAATGTGTATTCTGAGATTGTGTGGTGGAGCACTGTGTATAAATCTATTAAGTCAATTTGTTCACAGGTTTGGTTCAGATTTGTTATTTCCTTGCTGATTTTTTGTCCACTTGACCTGTCTCTTTGTGTCACTGGGATGTTGGGTTCCCCAGTTACAATAGTGTTATTAATTATATGGGTTTTCATACCTGTTAAGATTTGTCTTATATAATTTGGAGCTCTGATATTTGGTGCGCACATGTTTATAATGGTTATCTCATCCTCTTACAGTTTTTCCCCTGACTAGTACATAGTGACCTTCTTTATCTCTTTTGATTGTTGTCAGTTTGAAGTTTATATTGTCTGCAAATAGAATAGCTGCACCTGCTTTTTCTGGGTTCTTATTGCATGCAGGATTGTTTTCCATCCTTTGTCTTTTAGTCAATGGATGTCCTTTTGAGTAAAATATGTTTCCTGTATACTGCATACTGTTGAATTTTGTTTTTTAATCCACTCTGCCAGTCTGTTTCTTTTGACTAGAGAGTTGAGGCCATTTACATTTTTAGTTATAACCGATATGTATGGATTTATCATTATCATGTTATTTATTTGCATTGGTGTCCTATTTTTTTCTATCTGTTTACTTGCTTGCTCTTCTTGATGTTTCATTTCTACTGTTCTTTTTGAAATTGTGGTCAGATATTTGTCTGTCGAGAATATCTTTTACTACTGTTTGTAATGCTGGCTTGGCACTCATGAAGTTCTTCAACTATTCTTTGTCATGGAAATATTTTATTTCTCCGTTGAATTTGAGGAATAGTTTGGCAGAATACATCAGTCTTGGTTGAAAGCTCTTCTGTCTCAGAACCTGTAATACTTTGCTCCAAGCTCTTCTCAATTGCATGGTTTTTGCTGAGAAGTCTGCCATGATTCTGATGGGCTTTCCTTTACAAGTAATCTGTTTCTTTACTCTAGCAGCTTTTAATATTCTGTTGTTTTGCTAAATATCTGGTAACTTGACTATTCTGTGTCTGGCTGTGGTTTTATTTTGGTTGTGGTTGGATGGAGTTCTATGTGCCTCATTTGGCTGTCTGTCAGGTTCTGTTTCCATACTTGGGAAATTTTCTGCTATTATATCTACAAATATTCTTTTCATGTCAGTTGTGTTGCCTCCTGCTGTTTCTTTGACTCCTATAAGTTGTGCATTATTCCTCTTTGCCTCATCTTGCAGCTGTTGAATTGACTTTTCTTGGATCCTTGTTGATTTTATGAGATCCTTTCTTTCATATTCACTAGCCGTTATGGTGTCTTCAAAGTCTGACATTCTATCTTCAGCTTCATTCAAGCGTTTTTTGGCCACTTTCATTGGAAGTTTTGTTTTCCTGGAGGTTGCTTTGAACCCAGTTGATGCATTCTAAGTCCTTTCTATAGTTTTCATTTAATGCTTCTATTTATTCCCTTTCTTCTTCTATTTTCTTATATGTTCCTTCCTCAGACTTTTTGAGCAGTTCTTTTATTATTATTGTCATTTCATTTTTAGCCTGAGAGATTATTTCTGATCTCATCTCTTCTATGGCCTCGTGGAGCTGTTTCTTTACTTCCACTGCAATCATTTCAGCTATTTCAGGCATATGTTTAACAAGTTCTTCTATGTCGATGTCTCTTGGACTTGTTCTGAGTGTGGTGAAGTTCTGGGATTGTGTTTTAGTCCTTTATTTTGTCATGTTTGTTACCAGATGCAGAAAGCTCAATTTCCCTCTTCAGGGCCTGCACAGCAAAGGCCACTAGTTTTCCTAGTTTTCCTGTTGATAAGCTTTGCCCCTCAGTGAATCCTGAGAAGCACTACTTAGTCTCGGGTTTTCTGGTAGTTGTTGATTTGCATCTAGTTTTCCCAGATCTCAGATGTGGGCATTGGTGTGAGCTAATGGTAGACCATGTGATCCAGCATCCCCTTGCAGTTCAGGGCACATGTACAGCCCAGACTCAGGTTGCACTGGTGTGACAATCCTGGTTCAGTGAACCTATGTCCCCAGGCAGTTCAGGGTAGGGGCAAAAACCAGACACAACCTGCATGGTGGACAGTTTGTGAACCACATGATTCTGTGTCTCTAGTCAGTTCAGGACACATACAGGAACCAGATGCAGGCCGTACAGATAGCATTCACAGACTGCCTGTGCCTGTGACTTCCCCCATGGGGTCCAGGCACAAGTAAAGCATGAACTTGAACTGCTGGACCAGCAGCTCTTGGAGCACTTGCTCACTCAGCACAGGGCATGTGCAGGGAGGGCCCACATGCGCACCCCAGTGAGAGCAGTCCCTGGGGCTTCTGAGTGAGAACCTCTTGTCTGATGCAGGTGCAGGGAGGGCAGAAACTCAGAATGTAATGACCACGGGTTCCTGGGTCACCTGCTCTGCCCCCAGGAAGTAGATGGGAAATACCTGGCTTTTTCTATGAGTTTCAGCTGGGAACTGTGTCAGTGAAAGTAAAGCATGGACTCGAACCGTGGGACCAGCAGCTCTTGGAGCACTCACTCATTCGACAAGGGCACATGCAGGGAGGGGCTGCCCACCCACCCCAGTGAGAGCAGTCCCTGTGACTTCTGAGTGAGTACGTCCTCTCTGCCATGGGTGTATGGAGGGCAGAGACTCAGACTGTAATCTATTTATTATTTATATTACTTATGAGTATAGACTGTAGTTGCATTAATTTACCAGGGAAAGTTTCAAGTTTATCTTTCTTTATATCTGAGAAATATTTCATTATGTAAAATTACCACATCTTTTTTATGCATTCCTGAGTTGATGGGCATTTGCATTGCTTCCACATTTTGGATACTATAAATTGAGCAGCTATAAACATGGGTGGACATATATTGCTGTGTTATGTTTGTAGTTCTTCTAGAAAAATACCCAAAAGGGAAATAGCTAGGTTGAATAGGACCTCTATCCTAGTTTATTGAGGAATCTCCAGATAGATCTCCACAGTGATTGCACCACTCTAAATTCCCACTAGAAGTAGAGAAGGATTCCTTTTTCCTAGTGGGCTCAATAGCATTTTTATGGGTTCATTTCTTGATGATAGCTATTCACTCTGCAGTGACATGAAATCTCAATGTTTTAATTTGCATTTCTTGAATGACTAATGATGTTGAACATTTTTCGTGTATTTATTTCTCATTTGTGTTTCTTTATCTGAGAAGTGTGTATTCTCAGATGCACATTTTTGGGTTAGGTCTTTGAATTAGGAGAGGGCTGATCTTTCTTAGTACTTCATGTGTTCTAGATTGAACTCCTTTGTCCAAGAGACAGTTAGCTTAAATTTTTTTCAGAATTTGTGGGTTTTCTTTTTACTCTGTTGGTGATTTCTTTGGATTTGCAAAAGCTTTTCAATAAGATGAGATTCCAGTTGTTGATTCTTTGAAGTATTTCCTGTGCATTTTGGGATTTGTTCATGAACTCTGCTTGCCCAGTATGTTCAAGATTTTTACCCACTTTCTAATCCAGCATATTTAGTGTTTCTGTTTTAATATTTAAATCTTGATCTATCTTGATTAAAGTTTGGTGCATGCTGAGAGATATGGGTCTAGATTCACTCTTCTGCATGTGGTGAGCCAGTTTTTTCAGCACCATTTATTAAAGACACTATCTTTCTTCCAGTGAAATTGGTTGGCCCCTTTGTCAAAAATAAGTTAGCTGAGTGTGTTTGTGCTTGTGGCTGCACCTTCCAATTTGTTCCATTGATCCTCAGGTCTGTTTCTTTTGCCAATACCTTGCTGATTTTATCACAGTGGTCTTGTAGTATAATTTCAAGTCAAGGATTGTGATGTCACATGACTTGTCTTTGTTGCCCATTATTGCTTTTCATATTCTGGGTCACTTCTGGCTGCTGATGAATTTTAGGATTATTTTCTGTAGATCTGTGAAGTATACTAATGCTATTTTAATTGGGATTGCATTGAATCTGTATAACAATTTGGGGAGTATATCCATTTTCACAATGTTCATTCTTCCAAACCATGAGCAAGGAATATTTTTCAATTTTCTGAAATCCTCTTTGATAGCATTTTCAAAGTACTGTAGTTTCCCATTTTAATGATCTTTCAATTCTTTTTAGATTGATCCCAAAGTATTTCAATTTTTTGGATGCAATTACGAAAGATATGGTTTCCATAATTTCTCTCTCACTGTGTTTGTTGCTTGTGTATAGAAATGCTATTGATTTTTGAATGTTGACTATGTATCCAGCTATGTTACTGAATTTGGTGATCTAGGAGTCTTTTGCTGTAGTTTTTCAGGTCTTCCCTGTAGAGTACCATGTCATTTGCAAATAATGGTAATTTCACTTCTTCCTTTCCTACCCTTTTTCCTTTTATATCTCACTTGTCTAACTGTTATGGATAATGTTTCCAGATGTATTTTGAATAGAAGTGATGACAGTGGGCATCCTTGTCTTGTTCCTCACTTTGAAGTGAAGGCTTGTTGCTTTTGTCCACTTACTATGATGGCTGTTTGTCATAAATGACTTTCATCAGATTTACCTCACTCTATTCACTTCCTCTATTCTTATTTTCTGTAGGGTTTTTATCATGAATGAGTTTTAGGCTTCTTCAAAAGGTTTTCTGCATCTAATGAGATGATCATGTGGTTTTCTTTCTTAGGTTCTGTTGATATGTTGTATTACATTATTTGATTTGCATATATTGAACCACACCTGCATCCCTGGGATGAATCCCACTTGGTCATGGTGTAAAATCTTCTTGATGATTTGCTGAATTCTGTTTGATAATATTTTGTTGAATATCTTTGCATCTATGTTCACTGAGGAGATTGGCCTGTGGTTTTCTCTCTTCATTGGGTCTTTCTCTGTTTTTGGTATCAGTATGTTACTCGCCTCTAGAAATGAGGTAAGGAGAATTGCTTTCTTTTCAAGTTCATGGAAGAGTTTGAGAATTGCAATTAAATCTTTTCTGAATGTCTTGTAGAATTCAGCTGAGAATCCATCAGGACCATGGCTTTTCTTTCTTGGTAGGGTTTTAATCACATTTTTCAGTTTCAGTAATTGATATTGGGTTATTTAGGGTTTTTAATTCTTCTTGAATAGACTTTGGTAATTAATACTTATCTAGGAATCTATCCATTTCTTCTGTGTTTTCCATATGATGAGAGTAAGATTTTCAAAGTGCATACAGAAGATCTTATGAATTTCTATAGGATCTGTAGTGATTTCATCCTTTTCATTCCTTTTTGCATGAATTTCAGTTTTTGTTTCCTTTTCTGATGAAGTTTGCAAGGGGTGTATCAATTTTACTTATTCTTTCAAAGAACCAACTCTGTGACTTATTAATTTTTTGTGGCTTTTTTTTTTTGTCTCAATGGCATTAATTTCTGCCCTGACCTTTATAATTTTTCCCTTCTTTGGGCTTTGGGCCTGACTTGTCCTTCTTTTTCTAAAAGTTTCAGGTACAACATTAGGGTATGTATTTATTTTCATTCTGTTTTCCTCATATGTGTGTTCAGCACTCTAAACTTCCCTCTGAGGACTGCTTTCAGTGTACCCCACAGATTCCAGTAAGTTGTATTTATATTTTCATTTGTTTGTGGATGTTGTTCAATTTTATCTTTGATTTCATCTTTGACCCATTGCTTTTTATTTAACATCCATGTATTTGTGGAGTTTTTGTGCTTCCTTTTGTCATTAATTTCCAATTTAATAGGACTATGGTCAGATAGTATACGTGGGAGAATTTCAATTCCTTTGCATTTAGTTAAGCATGTTCTATGGGCTAGTGTGTGGTCTATTTTAGAGAACCTCCCATGTGCAGATGAGAAGAATGTATATTCTGATACTGTGGGGTGAAACACTCTGTAAAGATCTACTTAGTCCACTTGTGAACAAATTTTATTCAGTTCTGTTATTTCTTTGCTTAGTTTTTGTCCAGGTGACCTATCTGTTTTTGTCAGTGAGGTGTTAAGGTCCCCCATTACAATTTTGTTACTAGTTATTGTTTGGTTTTTCATGTCTATTATTCTTTGTCTTACATAATTGGGTGCCCCCATATTGAGTGCGTACATATTTGTGGTTGTTATTGCTTCCTATGGGAATTTTCTCCTAACAAGTATGTAGTGATCTTCTTTGTTTCTTTTGATTATTCTTGGTTTGAAGTTTGCACTGTCTGCAATCAGAATAGCTATTCCTGCTTTTTTTCTGGGTTCCTATTGCATGTGGAATTGTTTTCCAGCTTTGACTTTCAGTCTATGAATTTCCTTTTGAGTTAAATGTGTTTCTTGTACATAGCATACGTTCACATCTTTTTCTTGATCCACTCTGCCAGTCTGCTTGTTTTGATTGGTGAATTGAGGC
Organism: Chinchilla lanigera; assembly: GCF_000276665.1. Lineage (NCBI taxonomy): Eukaryota > Metazoa > Chordata > Mammalia > Rodentia > Chinchillidae > Chinchilla > Chinchilla lanigera. The sequence continues at coordinate 3,110,067 of NW_004955525.1, read as the reverse complement.
TGTTTACATTAACAGCTATAACTGCTATATGTTGGTGTGCCTTTGTCATGTTATTTATTTGCTGTTGGTTTCCTATTTTTACTCTCTGTTTAATTGCTTTCTCTGCTAGGTGATTACTTTATATTGTTTTCCTTCCTATTGTGGTCATTTTATCTATTTCTAGAATATGTTTTAGCAGTCTTAGTAGGGTTGGTTTGGCACTCATGAAGTTCTTCAATTGTTCTTTGTTGTGAAAGTATTTTATTTCTCTATTAAACTTTAAGGGTAGTTTTGCAGAATACAACAGACTGGCTTCAAAGGTGTTTTATTTTAGGACTCAGAATACTTCACTCCAGGCTCGTTTTGATTTGATGGTTTGTATTAGAAATCTTCTGTGATTCTGATGGACTTTCCTTTATAGGTGATCTGTTTTCTGTTCTCTAACAGCTTTTAGTATTCTTTCCCTTTGCTGGATTTTTGGGATCTTTATTGTTATATATATGGGTGTATTTTTATTTTATTTATGGCTTGTTGGAGTTCTATATTCCTTAGTTACCTTTATGATAGATTCTGTTTCTATACTTGGGATATTTTCTGCTATGACTTCTACAAATAGCTTTTTTATGACATTTGTTTTGTTGGTGCCTATCAGTCTTACATTGTTTCTCTTTGCATCCTCTTGCAGCTGTTGAATTATTATTTCCTGTTTCCTTGTAATTTTTAAGAGATCTTTTCTTTCATGATCGATTGCTGCAATGCTGTCATCAAGATCTGAAAGTCTATCTTTGGCTTTATTCAAGTGGCTTTTCCAGCTTTCAATGGAAGTTTTGATTTCCTAGATATGTGTATGAATCTGTTTCATGCAATCTAGTTCTTTCTTATATTGTTCATTTAACATTTCCATTGTTTTTCTATGCTCATTTATTTTTTAATATATGTCCTCTTAAGATGTGCTGAGCAATTCTTTCATTACTATAGTCATTTCACTTTTTTACCTGAGAAATTATTTCTGATCTGATTTCTTCTAAGGCCTTATGAAGTTGTTTGTTTACTTGAGTTGCAATCATTTCAGAGATTTCATGTGTGTGACTTCTAAGTTCTCCTATGTTGATGTCTCCTGGACTTGTTCTGGTTGGTGTGGAGTTCTGAGATTGCATTTTTGTCCTTTGTTTTGTCATTGTGCATGTGCCAAGCGAAGTCATGGGCCTCACTCATCACAGGCAGCTCACCAGAAAGTCTCTAGGGCCCTAAATTTCCTGGTTGTCAGGCTTGCCCCATGATGGCAGCAGGAGGTGTCCCACTGGGTCCAAGATCTCCATGCAGTTTATTGAATGAACAGGTCAGATGAGAGACTCAATGCAGATGGAACACTGGCCTTCTTTACCAGATTTCACAGGCAGTTGAGTGAGAATTCTCGGGCCTCAGGCTGACCCACAATGTTGGTGGAACTTGTGGTGCTGTATCTGAGTCCTCAGGCATCTTATGGGCCATACCTTCCTCTTCAGGACCTTGGGAAAAACTCACAATATCAGCAGGCGTTGGAACATCTGTCTGAGTTACCCAGGCAGATGGCTAAGGGCTTCTGGGGCTTCAGGTATGATCCACAATGTCTGTAGGGTGAGAGGCACCAGTCTTAGTTCCCTGGTAGATGGCTAATGGCACTCTGAACTCAGGCACAACTCACAATATGTGCCCTTATTTGTTAAAAATGTTTAACTCTCTTTTCATTTGTATAGGGGCTCACAGTTAAGAGTTTGCCTGAAATTTCAGAAGAAAATTTAGACTTAGACTTTTACCAATGCTAAAACTGAAGATGTTGGAAACTGTTAGAAATAGATTACATAAATAGATATGCATAATTCTTTGAGAGACAAATGGCTGAATGCTGTGGTTTGTATTTCAATAATTCCCAAATTCCTCATGTGGTCATATGTGGGGTTTTATTAGAGGTGGCTAGATCTAAAGTGTGTGATTGATTCATGATGCAATGCTGAAATTAAGGTTACATAATTATTAAATCAGTTCAGTAATTAGCTTGGTCTGCCTTAATTCCAGTAACAGAGATAGGAAACAAAAGGGACCCTCAAAAAGCTTTAAAAGTCCCTTTGTTGCTTTTGTTACCCTCTATCACCACTAAGCTACTTCTCCTCTGTGTTGCCTGTCTGTCTCTCTGTCTTAGAAGCAGCTGATGACAGATTAAAACCTCTACAAATTGAAAACCAGAGAACCGTTTTCTCCCTTAACTTGTGGGTGTCAGACAGTTCATATGAACAATGACAAAAAAGTGAGTAAAGCAACATGCTGCATTGATTTGGAGTCCTGATATGTGTAACATTGTTCACAGGTACACAAACTTGCCAGTTAAGTTTCATGTTAAGAAAAATCTATGGATGTTTTAATCATCTCATGTAATGTGAAATATTATATTTCATTTGTGAGTGATATCGTTCTAAATATAAAAAATAAGCTTTGGGTTTGTAAACATAGTAGAAAAGTGCTTTAATAAGCAAATCTGATGTTACCTATAAAGATATTAACGTCAGGCAGGATGTGGTTTTGCACGCCAGGTGAGGCAAGAGTGGGTGATAAACCCAGTACTCTTGGAGGCTGAGACAGAAAGATGTCAATTTAAAGCTAGCTAGGGCAATTTAGCAACATAGAAAGATGCTGTCTCAAAATGAGAACTAAAAAAGAGCTGGATATGTAGTTCAGTGAGAAGCCCCTATGTTCAATCTTTACTACCAGAAAAATTTGAAAGGAGAAATATTTTATGCTGGATTTGAAATTCCCATGAGAAGTATTAGTTTTCTTTGAAAAAAAATAGGCAATATTGGTTGATAATTGCATGACATTATAAAGATCTGTAATTTTTGTTCATTGTTGTAGGTAAGACTTAACTGAACAAGTCATTGCAGTAAACTTTAACATTTTTTACATATTCAAGTAAAAGTTAGCAATTTATTGCATATTGAATAGTAATAAATTACACTCCACCTTCAGAGCTATAAGTCTGATATTGTCACCCAGAAAATGCATACAGTGCTAGTAAGTACTAAAAACAATTCCAAATGATTTGGATTTCAGAACCAATTAAATAAAAAAACTGGCTTTTTTCTATACATCCAGGAATGCTGGCTGAAAAAAAAAAACATGTTTCTGAGGGTTTCCCACTGCTTGCTTTATGAAAATATTTTTCATTTTTTCTAGCACACACAGATACATCTTTTTTCATAGAAATGCAATAACAGTTGAAAGTGGATAGAACCACAATTATGTCACAATTTAAAAAGTAGGAAATACATTTCATATTCTAAATGTATCATCAGTAAATTAGTAAATTCATTTTCCAGTAAAATGTATCTTGGTTTGCTGTAGGCTGTACAAAATTATTACCAAGAAGAAGAGATATGGCTTATGTAGTCCATGATGTGGTGCCATTTAGAATCTATGCAATATTTCTGGAACATTTCTTTCACATTCCATTTGTAACACTGTTAAGGGAAATATAATAAAAATGTATTATAAAAACTTCAACTAATATTCATATATTTGAGAGTAACCCTAAATTCACCAAATCTTTCCTTATTTCAAGATATATTATGGAAAAAGAATAAAATGTAAGGAAACACCACCTCCTTTTAGAAGAAATGTATTTGCACTAAAATATTAACGGTAGCAGTATACAAAGACTGTTTAAGATACTATACACACTGTATACTTCGCTTACTGGCTTAAGAAAGTTTTTTGAGCAGATATTATTATTTAAACAAAGTGTGTTTTACACCCTTCTAAGTATTAATCTAAACTAAAATTCGTTTTTCCTCTGTTTTATTTCAATGATAAGAACTTCATTTTTCCTTTTCACAAAAATGTAGTCAGTGAGGCAGGTTCTTAAAATGACTTTTTTGTAATGGGCTCTATTGATTCTTCCTTCAGATCTTTTAAGTATATGATAAATATTATTGGATTTTTATGATTATGTATCACTATCATTTATGGTAATGTCACTGAGAATAAACAAAACATTTTATTATATTATATGGATTATACACTCAGATTTTAAAATATCAATGTGCAAACAAATTCATGTTAAAAGGTAAGAAAAATGAGATTTAATTGATATCAGGGTTGTTATGGCTATGATAACAGATTTAAAAGTGAACCAATCCCTCCATCACAATCTCCACTGCCTCAGTGACTCAGGTAAATGGTTTGGAGGGTGGCCCCTCCTATCACCGTTGCCATCACCATCTCTAAGACCCAGGTGAAACACACTGGAAGGTGAAGAGAACAATCCCTCCTATCATCTCTGCCATGACTAAGGTGAATATTGAGGGAAGTCCCAGACACTGGAGGGAATGACAGTGAAACAGTAGAGTCCCAGTTAAGGTGCAAAAGATGGACAGGTGTGACTAGCAGAGTGAAAAGTTCAAAGGACCAAGAACAATATGATTCAACAGCTGGCAAGTTAAGTGAACCAGTATTGTGTTTGAGGACAAAGACACACAGAATGGAAGCAGATAGGTGAGGCCTCCCATATTCTCTTTGTTGTTGTTGTTTTTGTTTGCTTATTTGCCTTTTTTTTCATTTCTTTTTTCTTTCTTCTTCTTTACTCTTTTCTTTTTTTTCTCTCTCTTTTCAAAATTCCTAGGGAGAACTCCAGCTAAAGAAAACTCATGCCATTACCCAAATTCAGATACCAAGAACAGACAGTCCCTTGCTTACTCCCTCATTCTTTCACTTCTGTGCTCTCCTCTAATTTCCCAAAGTGTGTGTGATCATACTTTGCCCCCCCCGCCAGCCTTGCGTCTTCTGTCTTTCCACTTATCTTTGTTTTATCCACTATCATTCTTAAATCTCTCCACCGCAGGGTAAAAACACCCTACCTAGGAGAAAACAGTTTGAATACAAGATGCTGATTTGTCAGTTGTGTTATATAACTGTAGGTTCTTTTCCTATGGTTTAAGGCACAAAATTAATAGTTATCACAGTTTATCAGATTCTAAACTGTGCTTGATGCTATTGTTACCATTAATTGTACTACTTCAGCTAGGATGTCATAACTGTTGTAATCAATTGTCCTCCATTCTGTAGCAATATTGGGAAACTTTGGGGTAATAAACTCATCAGAGCCCAGCACCAAAAAATTGAGAATGAGATCCCAACATAACACTCTTCATTAACTGGGAGGGTAAGATCTTGGAACAGACACAAGCCAAGAACCTTCTACACACAAAAGACATCCCTGAGGAACACACCTTTCCTATAGACGACTTGATACTAGTGATATTGCTTCCTACTACAGAAATTTACAAAGATAAACACAGAGAACCAAATAAAAATTTCTGAAGCAGAAAATGAAAAGTTGCAGTAGAAAATAAAATCTCTGACCTCTAGGTCATATTGGACAAGTCTGAGATACAGAAAGATAGAGGAAAATGGAAGACATGCACCTGAAATTTCTGAAAAGATAGCTACAAATCCATCGGGCAATAGAGGGTGTAAGATTAGAAATAATCTTTCAGGTAAAAAAAGACATATCACATTCATAAAAAGAATTGCTCAGGAAATCTAGAGTACATATGGATAAAAAGTATATGATGACAATAAAAGGATGGAAACTGTGTACAATCAATGTTCAAACAGTTACCCAGGAAATTAGAAATTCTCTTGAAATCTGGAAAAACTGCTTGAATGAAAATGAAGATAAACTTTCAAACCTTCAAGACAGAATCACAGCTAGCAATTATAAAAGTAAAGATCTCTTAAATATAGCAAAGGATGATGAGATAATAATTCAACACCTACAAGATGATACAAAGAGAAAATATTAGCTTGCCAGACAAGAATGAAAAAGCAGGAGTCAACACAAATGACATAAAAAGACTACTCACAGAAATAATAGTGATAATTTCCCAAACAGGACAGAATCTGACATAAAAATATGTGAGGCAGTTCTATAGAACTTCAAATATCCATGAACAAAATAAATCTACACCCAGACATATAATATTCAAGATATTAGAAATATAGCACAAGAGCAGAATATTAAAAGCTGCTAAAGAAAAGAAACCACTTCCCCCTGGGACATCAGCCCAAACAGATAGTCCTCACCTGGGCTTTTAAACTGGAAAAGAACAAATAGGTCAATATCTAAATCAACTCCTGCTATGCTCTTGCCACCATCCATGGACACAGGGCTGTATATAGAGAAAAAGGTTTCCTGACAACAGGTTAAAACAAGATATCAAAACATCACAAAAAATAGTGGGGTTGCTACAATTTGGCTACCAAAAATTTTTGCCAGTATAATTTGTCCCAAACACCAGTAGGGGGACTGTTTTAGAAGCCTGAAGCAATTGCACCATGTACCTACCAACAAAATAGGTGGCCAATCTGGAGATCATCAAGAAGGTAATACACCATGAATAAATTGATTCATCCAAGGAATGCAGGAATGATTCAATATAGGAAAATAAATGAATGTAATACACCACATCTACAGAGCGAGAGAAATCACATGTTCATCTCAATAGATGCAGAAAAGCTTTTGACAAAGTCTAATACTCATTCATGGTAAAAACCCTACAAATAATTGGAACAGATGGTGTTTACCTCAATCTGATAAAAGCCGTCTATGACAAACCAATGGCAAATATCATACTAAATTGACAAAAACTGAAAGCTTTCACTCTATAAGCAGGTACAAGACAAGGATGTTCACTATCACTCCTCCTATACTATATACATCTGGAAATATTAGCCAGAACAATTAGACATAAAAGAGAGAGAGATAAAGGAATAATAATTGGAAAGGAAGAATTAAAATTATTATTATTCACAGGTGCCATGATACTTTACATAGAAGACCTCAAACACTACACCAAAAGACTTCTAGATTTAATAACCAAATTCAGGAGCATAGCTAGATGCAATGTCAACACTCAAAAATCAACAGCATTTTTGTACACACACCGAAAAAACTCACTGAGAGAGAAATCAAAGACAGCACACCCTTCATAAAGGCATCCAGAAAATTCAATACATGGTAGTAAATCTAACAAAAGAAGTAAAAGATGTATACATTGAAAATTATAGTACTATGAAAAAAGAGATTGAATAGGATATCAGAGAATGGGAAAATACCCCCTGCTCATGGACAAGAAGTACCAACAGAGTGAAAATGGCCATAATCTCAAAACTGTTATATAGAAGTAATGATATCTTAGTCAAAATGCCATTATGATACCTCACAAAACTAAAATTAGTAAAATACATTTGGAATTAATAGAGACCTAGAGGAGTGAAAGCAATTCTAGGCAACAAAGGCAAGTCACATTCCCTGTTTTGAAATTATACTACAAAGGTATTGTAATAAAAACAGCATGGTACTGGCAAGGAAAACCTACCTGAGGATCAGTGGAACAGATTAGAAGATGCAGACACAACTACAAATACACGCAGCTGCCTTATCTTTGACAAAGGGATCAAACATTTTCACTGGAAAAAGATAGTCTCTTTAAAAATGGTGCTGAAAAAACACCTCTCTGTATGCTCAACACTGAAAGTAGATCCATGGGTATCACCATGCAATAGAACAAAGTCAGAATGAATCAAGGATCTAAATACTAAAACAGAAACACTGAATCTACTGGAAGTCAAAGTAGATAGAAATCTGGAAGACATAGGTGTAGGCAGAGAGGTCATGAACAAAACCAAATCCTGTATGGGAAATACTTCAAAAAATCAGAGTGAAAAGAGAACCCACAGATTGGGGAAACATTTTATCCGATAGTCCCTCAGACAAAGGACTTCTATCTCAAACATTTAAACAATTGAAAAAATCACCTCCCCAAAATTCAAAGACTCAATCAAAAAATGGGCATTTGAGATGAATACACACTTCTCACATGAAGAAATACAAATGGCAAAAAGTATTTTAAAAGTTCAGTATCATTGGTAATTTGAGAGTTGCATATTAAAACAGCACTGAGATTACATCTCTCCCCAGAAAGAATGCCTGTCATCAGTAAACAAACCACTGACAAATGCTGGAGAGACTGTGGTGAAAAGGGACTCTTTCTCCACTGTTAGTGAAAGTGCATACTGTTGTAATCACTGTGGAAATCAGTATGGAGATTCCTCAAAAAGTTAAGATTAGAGGTCCAATTCTATCCAGCAACTCCCCTTCTGGTTATCTTCCCAGAAGAATTAAAAACATTTTATCACAGCGATATATGTGCACCAATGTTTACAGCAGCACAATTTACAATGGCTAAAACTTAGAAATAAACCAAATGCCCATCAGTGGAGGAATGGATAAAGAGATGTGGTATTTTTATATGACAGAGTAGTATTCATTCATAAAGAATGAAAAACTTGAGACTTTTATAGACAAATGGATGCAATTTGAGACCATACTCGTTAGCAAAATAAATCAGACTCACGTGTGTAAACATTATATTGCCTCCTTGGAGTGAGAAACTGAAAGAGTAAATGAGGTCTAAAATATAGAATAAATATTCTGAAATGGGAAGTATTTGTTAAAAAGAAAATGGGAAGTATTTCTTAAAAAGAAAAAAGGAACCAGAATGGGGAAAGGGAAAAGGAGGGAAGTGAAAAGAGAAAAGAAATGCAAATTAGTAACTCTATTAATGTCTCTTAGAAAAGAGACAGACCTCTGGACAAACCTCCGGAAAAGGAAGGTTTGTCTTTATATTTATTGGGGAAATTTTTATGCCCATATCTTGTACTCTGAGTAACTACTTTAACGATTATATGTAATATATTAACTATTCTCATTCCCCATCATCTTGTTATGAAATTTTATCTTACCTTATTTACATAAAATAAAAAAGTGAAACAAACCAATTTCTCAGTTTTTATAATTCTACAGTATTCTTCATTTAGTTTTGAGAAGGTAGATTTTAACTTTCAGCAAAATAAAAACGCTCTTAAATGACTAAATATGATGTATGAAAACAAATAAAAGACATAATTTCATTCATTCTAAAAGTCTCCTAGGATGAATTTTATCTCTCTCCCTTTCTTTCCATCTTTAACTTTTGTAACTTTCAAGATTTCAGCATGTCTTGTAACTCAGAAAAACTGTTTAATATATGTGTTTAAAATATAAGTAGAACTTGATCCAGAGATTTTAGTATTTTACTTTTAGTTGGAAAATACTTCCTTTTAAAGAACGTGTTTCCAAGTATGTGATCTTAGTCACTGATTTTAATTGAAAAATCAAGCAAAGTAAGTGAATTGTCTCATATGTTGCTAGTCAGATCTTTTCAGCGGTGGCTCATTTATGTTCAAGTAAACCGAATGTATTTATAGGAAAACAAAGGTCATTCCTTGAATTCCTGAAAATCAATATTAAAATGGACTTTAGATATCACCCAAACTGACTTTCCTCCTTCTAAAAATGTATGAGTTGTCTGGGATCACACAGTTCACTGAAGAGCCTGCTTTGAAAGTTAAGTCTCCTGAGTTGAATGGTTTTTCCACTCATCTATAATTATCTCTAAAAAGGAGGCTTTCTTGGTGCTCAAGGAGAACCCTATAATGTGAAGTATTCTCAGTTGTAGTTAATAGTCAAGTAATTACTGCTATTCAAATTAAAACAAAGCAAAATAAAAATAACCAACAAGCTATGTTCCCTGGCTTTGGAGCACTGAGATAACATCAAAAAAAGTTCCTTTCTTGATCTCTTCAAAATGCTTGTAATATCAGAATGCTGAGAAAATGAGACAGGAGTATCATAGGTTTGATCCCAGTCTGAGCAACTTAACAATTTAGAAAAATGCTAACTCAAAATAAAAAGGAGGAACTTAGAGCTGAAGTTGTAGATCAGTGAAAAAGCCAATGCCACATACCCCCTCCCAAAAATCTCCACCAAAATAATAAAAGCACTTTTACTACTCATGAAGACCTTCCAAAATTAATTAATATGATGCACTGGAAGTCAGAACCAGTATTTTTGTGGTGCAACATCCAACAAATATAAATCAAAGAAATAAGGAAATCTGTTAAAACCAACTTATCAGCTCTTTACAGATTCAGGAACAGGCTAAACCAAACTGGGCCTACGTTGCTCATGTAAGAATGGATATTTTCAAAAGACTAATAAATAGACTTTAAGATAGAAATAACTAAGGATATATAGTTAACTTTTATCACATGCCACAATATTATAAAATAGTTTGTCTGAAGAGCTAAGAATACTTGTGATAATTAAATATATCAGTAAAATATTAGATTAATAATTTCAGTTTTAACGTGATGGCCACATCAGTTCATTATACTTCATTATTAACTTTATGCTCCAGTGATATCCAGAATTTTCAATTAGTTTTAACTTGCTTATCTCTAGATGAGACTCATTTTTAATACTTCTTATCTATCTTATTACATAGCATAGAGATTTATTAGTTTACTGTCTTAACATTACCAATAGCTCTTTTAATATGAAATTAGATTAGAATAATTTATTCCCTACAGTAAGGAATCAATCCTGGGGCCAGGAATTTAGCTCAGCAGAACAGCACCTGCCTGGCAAGGGCAAGGTACTGAATTTGATTCCCAGTACCAAACAAAAGAGAATGTCTTTCTGTACTAGAGCTCTAATTGTCTGTCTATAGCACATGTTAAAACATACCCATAGATACCAATTTTCAGTTTCAATGTTTTATGTTTAAGATTGGAAGGTAGCTTGTCTAAAGGCACTCATACTTTACTGATATAAATATTGAATTTATGTTATGGGAACACTTCATAGGTTAACATTTTGCTAATGCTAAGAATAAATGCATATTTTACATATACAAAAATCAAAATATTGAAAAACCATTGTTTAATTAATGAAATATAAATTCCCCCTTAAAATTAGAAGTATTTCTCAAAAAACTCTATCATATGGCATCATGTTCCCCTTCACACATTGTTTTCAAGTGTCCACATCCTGTTCTAGTAGATCTAATTATTTTTCTAAATATGTTTAAACTTGTTGCGAAAATATTCTACATTTATGAAGGATATGATAAAGAGTTGTATTTTAATAATCAACTATACATATTAGAATCAGTTATATCTTTTCTATCACATTACTCATGAAAATAAGAGATTACATGAATTACTAAGCACATTGCAAATATATTTAAGTTTGCCCTTAATTCTTAGAAATATTTTGAATATATTAGTATAATGCCTAATAAAAGCAATTGAATTATATTCAAGTATCTAATTAATAGCAATTATTATAAAGGTGAGTAACAATTGTGATGATAAAATAACAATTTATGGGGTGAGGGAAAGGAGAAAAGTAAGAAGGAAGGAAGGGTAATATATATATATATGGATAGCTGGTTAATGGTTTATTGAAAGGAACAACGAATGCCTAATTTTTTTTTTCTTTTTGACCAATTTTGCATGCTTATATCTGGAAATCTGAAATTCTTACACTTGGCAATCTGAGCAACTTTAAGTTAGTGTATAATATAATATATATAATATAATAACCACTGTTAAATCCTGTTATTTTACTCTGAAACCTTGTATCATTTTTACTTTTAGTTTTGTTTTTGTCTATGTTGTTAACATTTTGCTATTGTTCTTTTGTATTATTATCATTCTCTTTAAAAAGTAAAAATCAATTTATACACAGAATATAGTATAAAGTCCAATTAGTTTGATAATCTAATGATTTAGTATAATACAAACCTTATTTTAGAGTGAGTCTGTAAAAAGCAAATTGCTCATTATTGTGCTGCTTAACTTTATACTACTTATTTTTGCTCTACCTCTGGGTAGTTTACTACATCATAAATAGGGCTTTGACCAGAGAAAAATGACTTTATTAAGTCAATTCCGTGTTTTTAAATGTTTAGCAATCTACTATAATTGATCTGATTAGCTATATATTTATAGCCCAGTGTTGTCAAATTTTGAGAAATTGTGATTTCACTAAACTACTGTTTGATAATCAAAACAAGGCAATCACTTGAGTGCTACTTTAGTACCCAAACCTCTTTGGGCATGCTATGAAGTGTATGAAAGGAATTTAGCACAACTCCATATAACTTGTTCATTAAATACTATAGTCAGTAGTTGAGTGAATTGTGTCCGTTCCTATTATGTCATAGTTTCCTTTAAAATACTTCCTAGAAATTCTCTACTTCATCATTTTTATAGCAAGATTCCCAGAAAGCATTTTAAAAGTCCAGAATTATTCATAAGATTAGTTAAACTGAAATCTCCATTAGATGTTCTTTACAATTGTTAGTAAGATCTCCTGTTTAGTTCAGATCAGTGTTGCCACATATTTGCTCTTGGTTTCATAATCTTTCAAGAAGGATCATCTTTCTTCTTCTAAGATTGTAAGTCAAAGCAAATAGTTTTGTTTATTTATAATAGTAGGGACTTTAAAGAGTCTTTCAATTTGGTCCTTGTATGTGTTTTACAGTTTATATCTAAATGTACCCCCAAAGACACATGTGCTCATAGGTGGGGCTTTTGGTAAGTAATTCAATCATTGGTGTGTGATACTCATGAATGCATTAGTCCACTGGTGCATGCGTAGGTGGATGTGATGTTGGGAAGTAAAGCCTGGTGGGAAGAGTTGGGTCACTGGAGATGTGGCTTGAAAGTGTAGTTCTCCCATCATCTTCTCCTGGCTGTTCTCTACACTTCCTGACACTAGACCACGAGCTGTTTCTCTTCTGCCATGCCCCTTGCCATGGCCCCCTGCCTTGGAGCTAGATCTGCACAAACTGTGAGCCGAAATGAAACTTTCCTCATTAAATTGTAGGTATTTGGTGCTATGTCTCAGGGATGAGAAAATAAGACAGTAACTACCACAAATCTTAACTATTGGACATTGATAAAGAGATTTCTCTTTTAACAATTTATATTAGTGTAGCTACGTACATTTTAAATATTTTTTTACAGTTACTGGCTCCTTACTGAGTTATATTAGCAGGATCAAACCTAGTTTTAATTACTGTTTTGATTCCCAATGGGGAGTTAAGAAAATAAGAGGAGGATTATTGAGGGTGTGCTGTAGAAAAGTGTGTTTCCCTCCTTGGACCCTCCACTTTCTCTATTTCTGAGACACCATGCAGTGAGCAGCTTTCCTCTGCCATGCCAAACTGTCATACTATTTCTGCCTTGAAGCCAGCAAACAATGGGCTGAATTAACTGAAGCTGTCAGCCAGAATAACATGTTCATCCTTTAACTTAATTGTTAGAGGTTGTGTATTTGGAAACAACAACATAAAAGTGACTAATAAAAAATTGGAGCTACAGATTGGTGTCACTGCTATGACTGCACTTGAGCATGTGATACAGGAAACCTTTAGAACTTGATTATAGGAGGAGTTTGGAAAAGTTTTGAGATGCTGGCTAGAGAAATCTGATGATGTTGTTAAGTTTGATAGAAGATTCTGATCAGAGTAAAGAAGTTCAGAATGCTGACAAGAATGCAGAGCATGAAGATCAGGCTCAGGAGGTTTCCCCTCCAACCTTTAGTTCAGAAGGTCTCTATTGGCAGTTGGACTAGAGTTGGTGTATTAGTTGAAAATTTGTCTTTATTTTGCCCATATGCTGAGACTTTGTGAGAGAATGAGATTAAGCGTGGTGGAATTATTCTGGCAGAAGAAATTTCAAAGGAGTTCAGTGTTCAGGATATGAAATGGATTTAGCTGGCTGCTTTTAGCCATATCTACAAAGGAAATTATGAACAAGATGCAGATATGAAAAGTTTGCAGTTTCATTAGAAGAGAGTGCAACATTGGAAAAAGGAGAGTGTGGTAGATAAAAAGATAAATATTACAAAAAGCAAGTATTTTGCATCAAAAACTTGTATATAGACACAATGGAGTACCTGGGCTCGATTTGTCAGCAAATGCTGGAAATGTTAAGACTTTAGTGAGCATTAGTTTGTTCTTTTAACCCTTCATTATTTTCATTACTTACAGAAAAAAAAATTCCTTGTTGAATTGTCCTTAAAGATCAGGCTAATTATTCTTTTCTGTTTCCCTTTTCCAGGTATATTCAAATATGTTTTCACATATCTCTCCTATAAAATTGACTGCAGAAAGATGATGATTGCCATATAAAGAAAAAGGTAGGAAAACAAAATAAAACAAAAGTTCACAGCATGAGCAAGAAGAGAAAAAAATCTGATTTTTAAAAAAGTGGCATATGAATGAGATGTAAATGCAGCACTTCCATATAGTGGAAACAGTATATGAGAAAATGTTCATGTTTAGCAATATCACGATCACATCAATGCACAGGTGTAAGCAGTAAAGATAAAGAGGAGTCATTCGATTAGAGTGACTTAAGATAAAGAAGGTAAATAAATGACATATTTTTAAATTGAATTAGGTCCAGAATAAATGTAGATACAAGGGCATTGACTGAGAAACAGAGAATTGCTATCATACTTTTCTATATAATATATAAAACATATAAATACTAAATTTACATGGGAAAATAAACTTTTTATACAGTATAAAGCATCAGTTCTTTAAAAAGATAAGAAAGATTATAAATATAAACTCTAGAATAAATACAACTATTGTTATAGAAGCTTTATTCAAGATAATCAAAACCTTTTATTGAATTTTTTTACTTTGTTAATTCTTACAACATTTCAGTTTGTTAGATAGTTTTAGTTTTCCTTGGCATATGATGGATAAAATGGAGGCCCAGACACTATAATAAAAAAGAATAGAAAAACTTACATAATTACCACTACCACTACACAGGACTGACCATTGTCATAAAAAAATATTTCTAGTCTTAAAATGATTTTGCAGATAAATTTTGGCAAATAGTATCACTAACATAGCTGAAGATTTTTTTATTTTGGAGAGAAAAGAACAAAACAAAATAAAAAGACCAAAGCAACACAAAAACAGTAGAAATGATAAAGAATTCCAATAAACAGATGATAGGAAATTAACAATGGTTGTTGTATTATATATTGTTATCTTCAAAGTAGTTGCTGAGATTACCAAATATAAGCATGAAAGAATGATCAAACAATTGAACATTAACTGTTCCTTTCAATAAGCCATTAGAAATTAGTAGTACAAATGATTTATCTATCTTCTGTATATATAAATGCATATATTTTAACCTCTTTTTTGTTTAGTTTCTCTTTTCCCTCATACCAGTTGTTCTTTCCTTTTGAGCAGCTTCTTTCTCTTTCACAGTATCTATTGTACCTTTGCAATTTTATTAACACTTTCAGTTTCTTACACTAGGGAGACAATATGATATTTATACATGTGGGTCTGATTTTTTTCACTTATGAGTATGATCCCTAATGGCATCCATTTACCTTTAAAAGCCTTGAGTTTACCTTTCATTATAGCTGAGTATTACTCCATTATATAGTAATACCACATCTTTTTTTATCTGTTCCTCAGTTGATGGGCATTTGGGTTGCTTTCATGATTTAGCTATTACAAATTTTGCTGCTATAAACATGTGTGCCTATATCGTTGTAGTATGATATTTTTAGTTCTGGAGAAATACCCATAAGGGAAATAGGTGGGTTTAATGGGACCTCTAATTCTAATTTTTTGAGGATTTGCCACACTGCTTTCTACACTGGTCAAACCAGTCTATTCTCCCACCAACAGTGGAGAAGTGTACATTTTTCCCTCCAGCCCCTCCAGCATTAATAATTGGTGGATTTCTTGTTGCTACCCATTCTTTCTAGAGTGAGATGGAATTTCAGTAGTGTTTTCATTTGTATTTCTTGAATGACTAAAGATGTTGAACATTTTCTTATGTATTTATTTGCCATTTGTATTTCTTCATGTGAGAAGTGTGTATTCATCTCAAATGCCCATTTTTGAATTGGGTCTTTGAATTTTGGGGAGATGATTTTTTCAATTGTTTAAATGTTTGAGATAGAAGTCCTTTGTCTGAGGGACTATTGGATAAAATGTTTCCCCAATCTGTGGGTTATCTTTTCACTCTGATGGTGATTTCTTTTAGTGCGCAAAAACTTGTTAATAAGATAAGGCCCCATTTGTTGATTTTTTGAAGTATTTCCCATGCAGGTTTTGGTTTTGTTCATGACCTCTCTGCCTACATCCATGTCTTCAAGATTTCTACTTACTTTGTCTTCCAGTAGATTCAGTGTTTCTGTTTTAGTATTTAGATCCTTGATCCATTCTTTGTTCTATTGCATCCTGATATCCACAAGTCTAGTTTTAGTGTTCAGCAGAGAGCCAGTTTTTTCAGCATCATTTTTAAAGAGACTATCTTCTCCCAGTGAAAATGTTTGACACCTTTGTCAAAGATAAGGCAGCTGAGTATGTTTGTTGTTGTGTCTGCATCTTCTAATCTGTTCCACTGATCCTCAGGTAGATTTTTCTTGCTAGTACCATGCTGATTTTATCATGATAGCTTTGCAGTATAATTTCAAGTCAGGGATTGTGATGCCTCCTGCTTTGCCTTTGTTGTCTCAGGATTACTTTTGTTATTCCAGGCTTCTTCTGGTTCCAGATGAATTTTAGGAATGTTTCCTCTAGATCTGTGAGTTATATTAATGGTAATTTGATTGAGATTACACTGAATTTGTATAACTGTTTTGGGAGTATGGTCACTTTCACAATGTTCCTTTTTCCTATCCATGATCAAGAAATATCTTTATATTTTCTGAAATTCTCTTTGATCTCTTTTTTCTGAGTACTATATTTTTCACTGTATGGATCTTTTACAACCTTCACTATATTTATTCCTGATTATTTCAATTTTGATGCTATTGTGAAAGGTATTGCTTGGCTAATTTCTCTTGTAGTGCATTTGTTGTTTGTGTACAGGAATGATATGGATTTTTGAATGTTGACTTTGTATACAGTTTATTGATTCTAGGAGTCTTTCAGTATTTTGGGGATCTTCATGTAGAGTATCATGTCATCTGTGAATAATGATCATTTCACTTCTTCCTTTCTTATCCTTATTGTTTTTATTTCTCTCCCTTGTCTAATTACTCTGGCTAATATTTCCAGAACTACATTGAATAGGAGTGCTGAAAGTGGACATCCTTGACTTCTTCCTGATGTTAAAGTGGAAGCTTTCAATTTTTGTCCCTCTTTTATGTGGTCTGTTGGTTTCTCATAGATGGGTTTTGCAAAATTGAGGTAAATCCCTTCTATTACAATTTTCTTTTTTTCTTTTGTCTTTTTGAGTCAAGGTCTCACTGTGCAGTTCAGACTGGTCTTAAGTTCACTTTGTAGCCTGGGCTGGCTTTGAACACACAACAATCCTCCTGTCTCAGCTTCCAGAGTGGTGGGATTACAGGCATGGGGCAGTACACCCAGCTCTAGTATGATTTTCTGTAGGGTTCATATTATAAGTGGGTGCTGGACTTGTGGAAAGCTTTTTCTGCATCTGTTGAGATCATGTGATTCTGTTGATAGGGCGTATTATATTTATTATATTTGTTATTTACGTATATCAAACCACCGCTGCGTTCCTGGGATGAACTCCACTTGGTCATGATGTATAATCTTCTTGATGGTATGCTGCATTCCATGAGCTAGTATTTTACTGCAGAGTTTTGCGTCTATGCTCATTAAGGAGGTTAGCCTGGATTTCTCTTTTTTGGTTGGATATTTCTCTGTTTTTTTTTTTTTTTTTTCTCCGGTACCAGGAACCAAACTCACTTTCCCTTTTAGTTTCATTAAAGCATTTGAGGAGTACTGGCATATATCTTCTCTAAGTTTCTTGTAGAACTCAGCAGTGGATTCATCAGGACCTGGAATTTTCTTTGTTGGTTAGGTTTTTATGTTTTGAATTTCACTGACTCATATTGGGCAATTCACGATTTTTTTGTCTTCTTAATTAAGCTTTGGTAATTTATAGGTATCTAGGAATCTGTCCATGTCTTCTGTGTTTTCCATCCTATGAGTATAAAATTTCCCAAGTGATTATTGTTGATCTTTTGAATTTCTTCAGGATCTACAGTGATATCACCCTTTTTTCCTGATGAACTTGGCTGTTTTCATGCTCCAAGGTGCTTGGGGCCTTGGCACTGAGAATAGCTTCGGTTCACTTTGAGGGAGCCCTCGTCCTCACTCTGAGCATTGCTTCCTGGCTCTGGAGGGGCAGATGGTGCACTGCAAGTTTCCTGGAGGAGTTTGCTTTGTTGGCTTCCCTGATGTGAACTCAGCCATCTTGATCATTGGAGGAACTCGGGACCTCAATGTTGCTAAGGATGGCTGTGGTACATTTTGAATACCCCCAAGAACTCTGGTTCTTCTGAGCGTCACTTACTGGCTCCAATGCAGGATCCCTCAGCCTGCTAGTGCAGATCCTTCATCCCACTGGCACAGACTTCCAAGATTCCACCACTGACTTGTGGGCTTTCCCAGAGCAGACCCACAAAACAGGCCTGCATGAGATGTTATCGTGAGATCTGGGCCTCCAGGTGGATTTGTGGGAAGCATTGTCATGAAGCCTAGGTTTTAAGTTGGACACTTGCAGGGCATTATCACAGGATCCAGGCCCTCCACTGGATTCTTGGTCTATGTTGTGTGGACCGATTTCCTGCATTCTCTTATATATTATTCTTTGGGTGACTATTATATATAATCATATAAAATATGTGTCCTATATTATATTGTTCTCCTTGCAAAAATAAGCCCCAAACCAACACAGCCATCCAGAATCACATTTTATATTTTATAGCAAAAGAAAAATATATAAACAGCTCTATTTGTGTCATTTTAATGGGTAAAATACTTACCTGTGCGTATTTACATATGTTCATGTACATTGTTTTGATGCACTTCTTTCTCCCATGATTATTTAACATGTGTAAGGCAGAGAACTTATAACGTGTTTACCTAATAAAATTGTGAAGTCACAATTTCTGCTAGCAAAAATCAATGAGTAAATACCATTACAAAATTGATGGAGACTACTGTGAAGCAACTCTGACCAGTGTTTGATATTAACCAATTGGCTTTTCATGTTTATGTGTGAGTTTTCCTGAGGCCTAGGCCCTTGTCTTGAGATGAGCAGTAGACTCATAGTTAGTGAACCTCTATGAGACACTGGTCCCCAATGAGACCTGTATTGCCCTGTCAAGTTGGGACTCTTCAAAGGACAAGATAAGGCTATAGCTGAGGACACTTTGCTCCAACCCCAATTAACTGAAATGAGACTGTACCTGCAGGTATTTCACTCCTGCAGTGAAGCTTTTCCTGGAGATAGCAAAGTTCTCCTACGTTAAAATAAAGTACTACTTCTGGGAGTCCTTAAAGGTATTCCCAAGTCCTGCCAAGATTCTTGCATTTTCTTCAGTATTTCCCCCACTTTACCTGAAAACCTAATAAATGCAAGCCACCCAGAGAAGTTCTTTGTCTAAAACCCCAGAGTCTCCAGTTCAGTGAAAGCTTTTGGAACCTCCCAGAAATCATTTCATCTGTCTCATTCATTTAAGCCTTTGCTGTCCACTTATTTGGGAGATTATGGGCCTGATCAGTCTGCAATAACTAAGATATATTATTAATGTGATACAAAATGTTCTGTTAGTAAATTGATCTTACTATTTGCCTTCCTTTGGTAATTTCTACATGTGTATAGAAACTAAAAAATACTTCATTAAAGATCTATTAAAAGTTTATGTTTGAACCCATTTGTTTGATCTATTATGATACTAGGATATTTAACTATGCACCCTTTCTTCATTGATTTTGTGAAAATGACTGTAAATTGCTGAATAAAAAGGGAGAATATTAATTTCTTTAGTGTTTTATTTTAAAGTGAGAACTACATTCAGGTGTGTTTTATCTTTTGATCTAAAGAAAGGTTGTCTTCAAAAGCTGATTCAATTCCAATATGGTAAAATTATAAAGTTATATAAACCATTCTAGAGGTTAAATTTAAACAAAATAAGAAAATTTACCCCATAATGAGTATATTGGTTTTATCATCACTTGTGTTATAAAGTGTCACCATCTCTGATATGAAAATTTACCTATCGATTTATTTTGCATAAGATTGAACATCATATAGAAGTTCCCTAAGAGGACCTCTCCAAAGAAAAGAGTGTCATTGCAGTCAATAAAACTTAATGTAGACAAAAACAAAAATTTATGCCAAGCCAATTAACCGCATTGGGAAATTTATTATATTTGATTAGCATTGATTAGAATTATGAAAGCCAACAAGATCTGTGGAACCAAACCCCTTATTCTAGTTAAAGTGTTCTATACCACATAAATTTATTCTGTTTAAAAATATTTTCATTTAGGTTTTAAGTTATACATTTGGCAGAAATAAAATTAAGCATCAAAATGATTATTATTTAGATCTAGTGGTCAATGAAGTAACAAATAAAGTCTGAACCTGATAAGAAAATTTAACTGTGCATCTTATAGTTAGTTTATAATATTAAGTTAAGTGGTATGACATGAATAAATTATTCTGATGTGGAAAGACATTTGTTCTCCAAAGTCTCAATTTATAATCTCTAGAATTGAGCTATCTAAAATATTCCACATATCCATGAGGGACTATTGTTAAACAGGTATATTTAATTTAAGGCACTAGTGCACTATGAATATTAGCCAGGACACTAATAATAGTAATGAAGTCAAAATTCACTTAATCCTTTTAGCATCACAGTCACATCTTGATGTGAGTTGACAGAGTACATAAAAAGATCCATTTATGAAAATACTGAATTTTATGTTGTCATTTCTCTACAGTGGAGGTGCACTTTGATAACCTTGGAACAATCATTAACATTTGGCTGGTTTTTGTTTTTGAAAAATGTTATTGTGCCCATCATAAATTTCAGAGACTATAAATTCAAGTAGTTGTAAACTTGAAAATATGATCTGCTAAGTAAAACTTCACTTTATACTTAAAAAAAGAGGACAAATACATTCCAAGTTTTCTGAGTTTCTTGGCGACAAGTAAGTTAGTAAACTTTCTAAACTGTTACAGACATTGTTTTATGGTCTGCCTGTAATCAATCTTTACTCCAGTCTCCTAATATTACACATTTCTCTGGGTTATAGTTAAAAACACTACTTTTTCAGAACAATAAACTTTGCTTGCTTTTTGTCTCTAAAATATATTATTTGATTCCTTATTCTCAGCAATTTGAGCCAACAGAAATTCTAGTCAATCTCATCTAATAGTAAATGAGGTTTTCACAATTTGAATTTTCTTATCCCAGATTTCAAAATAAATCTAACTCCATCTTTAGTTTCATAAGTTCAAGTCTGGTCTTAATCAGTGAGGAAAATGCCTAATTAAAAAGGAAACAAAGGCTTAAAATACTTGGTTATTTATAAGGACTCCACCTCAGATTAAATTATCACTGAGGTTCATACAAAACATCAGGATGCCTTATGGAAATAGATTAGAGTAGGATAACCAATCTGGGCAAAAAGTTAATTTTTATGCACTATCAGCACAAAATGTCAGTTTGAAACACTGTTATATCTGTCTTAAGGAAACCAATCAACAGATTGTCATGGGGTTACTTTAGGAATTTTACTGCTAATAACCTGTTAGGTAAGATAAAAACCTGAACCAAGAAATGAACACATCTGTAACATCAATATTCAAATTAATTTCCTCTGAAATCCAGCCATATGAAGAATTACATCCCTAAGGTTTATATACATATCATGCATGGGTCAGCCTGGGTGTTTGAGAGATATTTCTATCTGTGAAAGCATTGGCTTCTCTTATCAATTTAACTTGGAAAATAAAAAAGAGCTTTATGAGTAGCCATTGAAATAAAAATTTAAGAGTTAAAGAGATACAGAGATACTGTACTTTCTTATTGCTAACTTCTTTTGAATACTAATACATCTGGTATGTTATGTAGGGGTGTGTGTATATGTTCACACTTAAATATGTGTGTTATGTGTCCATAGAGATATATAACAGCAGATTATGTCAGAATATTATGGGAGATTCTCACTGCATGGTAACTTTATTTGAAATAGAGACATGACAAGAATTGATATCTGATTTTTAAAAAATTGGCAGCAATAAGAACTTTTACAGATGAATCATTTTTTCTTTAGGAATTAACATTTTTTTAAAGATGCAAATTAACTTTACAAGGTCATACGTATAAATTTTACTGTAATTTACTTTTTTACTCGACAAAATAGCTTAGTAATCATTGAATTCATTGCATATTTTCAACTTCATTTCTTCACACTTTTCTTCTCATATCATAAACTTGGTGTGTTCCCCTTCTCTCAAGATATCTGTCTGCCTACTTGTTTATAAAATCTAAGAATCAAAACTTCATTCATGTTTCAAACTCTATCATTTAGATCTGTTGTGATCATAAGAAAAATATATATATATATATCTCCACTTTGAAACTCATTTTCCAAATGTTTAAATGTGGAAAAATAAGAACTCTGTTTAAGCCAAAGAACAACTTAGGTAACACAAAAAATACTACCTAAACTGAAATAGATATATTAATAAAAGTATTAAAAATAAATGCTCTTAAATCAAAATTTTTATATTATATACATTTTGAAGCATTTAATAAATGTGTTCCACTATTGCCTTTATAAAATTGTCAGCGGCAGGAGCTCTTCATCTATAAATAGACCTAATTTTCATTACATTGATTTTCTGCTTCCCTCAACCCGCCTTTGCTGTTAGAAATTTTCGTACATTTTTATATTACTCTAGTTATGAGAAAAAGATTTTACTCTTCTTGTGTATTGAAAAAGTATAGCAAACTTACATTAATTAAATTCTCATTCTGCTCTGCAAAACAGAGGGTTTTTTTTTAAAGAATTCATTATGATTAACCTACATATTTTCAACTTATACAATTTTTTGAAGTTTATGAGTGAATCAAAGCATATTATTCTTCTTTATTTTTCTTTCTCCTCCCTATCCTCACACATGCCATTTTTATGATAGGGAATTTTTGAAAGTCAGAGCCTGCTCTTTTAATGTCACCTGTTTCAGGGCCCTCTGCTTGCTTGGGGATGTACTTTGTATCCCAATCTCACTATTTTTAACATGGACTCAGAACAGTATTGGTCCTCATGGCCAGCCAAATGCCCTGAGGTTTAGGCACATTACATACTTAAAACTTCAAGCCAAAAAAGGAATTAGAGCATTTCTATTTCTACAACTTATCTAGAAGACACCATTGAGCTTCTTTGTAATTTGCTGACCATCTTTCAACGTAAGTTAAAAGAAAACACATTTAAACAAAGCTCTAATTATGTCATACAATTTGTTTTATTTGAATTCTATAAGGACATTTGAAGATAAATCAGGAGTTTCTTGGAAGATCATTAGATATCCTAAGGGAAAAATGAAAAAATTATTTCTTGAGTAAAGTACTGCATTTTAATATAGTATATACATCAGAATGTTGAATAAAGAAAACTTGTTCTTAATTCCTGATTTAAATTTGTTAAAGCACCATTTTAATTTAATTTAATTTTATTTTATTTTTTCTGGTACCGGGAATCGAACTCACAAGCTCGCACTTGCCAGACAGGTGCTGTGCTGCTGAGCTAAATCCCCAGCCCTACCATTTTAATTTTATTTATTAGCCTTATTTTCCATATAAACTGTTTTTGTTAAGGCGATGCTGTGCAATATGGTAGCAACTGCTAGTAGCTATTAAAATTAAATTAAATTCAGTTTCCAATTCCATAGTAGCACTACTTATGCTTTGAGCACTCAATTAACATGTGTATCTAGTGGCTACCATTTTGAATATCACAGATTACAGAATGTCTGTCACTGCAGAAAATTATATTGGATATTGTTGCTGTATAAATAGTATTACTCTACTACACAATTTATAAAGTGATAAGCTTCTCAAATAAGTACTCAAATGTTTTATGAAACCATATCCAAAACCATTTTGCACAGGTATGGCTACACTCAATGAAAATTCTTCCCAATTCTAACCCTGTACTAATTATTTCATCATTAATATCTTACAGTGAAATAAATTATGTCAGAATCATCAAGCAGGAAGTAGCATATTAAGAAAGAAGAGAGTACAAAATGATGGTTAATAGCTTTCAGACGCCTTAATATTTTTTGCATTTCATATGTAAAGCGCATACAATTGTAGTGACTTCACCTAAAACTATTTACTTATAAATCATTAAGCTCTTTCTATTTTTACTTCATGTACTCTAACATAACTGTATTTCATTCAAGCAGTCTGTGGTGCTCTATTTCTGAATATATTCATGAATAAATATATCTTTATAACATATCAGCATCAGATGAGTATTCCCATACTATATATCTTTCATACTAAAATGTTTAGATGATATATATCAGACTCATACTTATGTATTCTTTGAATACCTTTCAACTTAATCATAATATCAATCATAGTCTTGCAGTGACTATAGTCAGAACATATTTAATAAATTTTTAACATAGTATATAAAATCTGATGTAAATCTCATACGAAGTCTCATATAAAATTTCATGTGAAATCTATTTATTCAATTACATTGTACTATTTCAGATGTCCAAATCTATGTTTTCTACTATTCCACATACCTTATAAGTAATTAAAAAGAATTGCCTATTTCCTTGGTAAATATGGTCACTTTAGAAATACTTGGAAAATGATCAAACATTTCATCTATTTGTCCCTTTGTCTTCCCTACACAAAGACTCAAATCAAATCAATCTGAAAGTTTCTTTTTCATGAAAAGGCTTAGCTTTTTTCTTTTTACAGAGAATGAGTACTGTGTGCTTCCAAAAAATGAAACAAGCATATTTTATTAATATATGTATATTCTGAAATCCTGACATAGTTGTAAAAATGTCATATTCATCTCTCAGATAAATTTATTTGGCATCTTTTCTAATGGCAAGGTAAGATTTTCTAAAATAATCACTAAGTAAAATTGATAGTTTTGGAGATTTATTCTTAATGCCTAGATGTGCTTGTTTCAGTCAAGTTTGTAGCACTGTCACAACTACATAGATTAAAAGTAAAATACCAGGCACACAATTGATTTGTCAGTAACAGAGATGAGCTTGTCTAACCTCTATAATTATAAATAAAATATAAATGTTTGAAATTGAATATACATACAACCACAGTCCATAAATTCTATGTAACTTCAAAAATGACCTTGATGAATTTTCTCCTGTATGCTTTAAATAAACTGAAATTTTGAGGTCATAGTTTACTCAAAATTTGAATTAGACTGAGACCTTGGCCTGAACTTTGTAAAATAAGATAATTCATTCAACAGCATGCTTTAAATACACACCTTAATTAGTTGGTAGTTTTGAACTCCGTTTACTCCTATGTCAGGATCAATGGCCGCTGGGAGAGCATACCGAGAATTTATAGCAGAGTTCTCTGGAATTGATACGTTGATAACTGTTGCCGGGAATAATGGTGCATTATCATTTATGTCTTCTATCAGAAAACGAATCTTAACCAGTCTAAATATTTCATCTGGCAAAACAGCAACCTCCACTTCGTAAAAACAACGGGCATCTACGAAGACACCAGCACATATTTTTTCACGATCTATGCGAGCACCAGTAGTGAAGATCTCACCAGTACCCTCTTCAATCCTTATCAGCGGCACATCCCCAGTCTTGTACACTAGCTTGAACTGCATAGGAGATGTTAAGGACTTGTCAGGAATGAGCGACAAGTTGAGGTCTTTCAACAAGTCTCCTATTAGGACGTTTTCTGGCATTTCTTCTCGTACTGTGTAGTTCTTCTCCTGGGCGCCAGACTGAAACACGACACATGCTAACAGGACTGCAAATATATATGTCCCGGACAACAAGTCCATACCAGGCACAATTGTAACGATTCTTTGTATCAACACACAGAAAACTGACAAGAGAAAAGAAAAGAGACAGAGAAAGAAAAAGAAGTAATTATGAGGAATTCAATGATAAACGTACATATTAACTAAAAACTCAGTTTTAAATTTAAATCATTAATTGAAATGTTAGCACAATTGACACTAATAAATGAATAATAAATTGGTTTTGAATAAAATGTTATGTATTTGTGTTTTTTTTTTTTTTTTTTTGGTTTTTCTCCGGTACCGGGAACCAAACTCACGACCTTGCACTTGCCAGGCAGGCGCTTTTGCCGCTGAGCTAAATCCCCAGCCCCTGTTATGTATTTTTGAATTCAGAAGATGAAGGAGACACAAACAGTAATTTAAAAGCATAGAGTATTTACAAATCTCCACCATTGATAAAGTACAAGAAATATATTTTAATATACCTAGATTAAGGCAATATAAGTAGCTATAGTATTTTCTTCAATAATAAAAAAACATAAAAATATTTGTTACCAATCATAAAAATATTAGTATACTTTGTTATGAGTTTCAGACCTTATATTTATCAATGTTTTATACAATACTCAATTCTGGACATCAAAATATAAAATTTGACCTGGATAAAAGTAAGTAAATAATCATGATATAGGAAGCACTGAGGTGGTCTTACTTTAAAGAAGAAGTCCTCTCTGAGAGAAGAAGGATTGATATGACAAATGCCTAACTATGTAAAAAACTATCATGTGTAAAGTGGATTTGAGTTTTATGAAACATATTTCAGTTTTCTTAAATGAACTACAGAGGAGCAACTTTCAAATCAATGTAAACAAAAACAATAAAATCCTGTGGGAAAAAATGTTTGCAGTATATGAAGTTTACATTGATACTAGGGATAGTTACAAATACATAATACATCATGATTCATTTTTATTCCCTACCCTTCTTCACCCAGTTCCCTCTGTTAGATTATAAACTCCATGTGTCCATTTTGATTATTATGTTTAGTTTTAGTTTGTGTACAACACATACAATATTTACATTCCCTTTGTGTATTTTGTACATATATATGACACATCTTAAATCTTTTTACTTCCCCACTTCTATTTTCTGACCTGCTAGAACTCTTCCCATTTGCAAAATGTCTACCTCTTTGTTTCTTTCTGTCTATCCTCTATTTTGATATTTATTTGTAATTACTTAATGACAGATACTACTTAAATGACAGACACTATAGAGCCTTACTTAAATGACAGATACTGTAGAGCATTAAAGTTTGTGTGTCTGATTTAATTCACTTAAAAGTATATTTTTCAGGTGTATTCATTTTCTTAAAATATGCCTCTAGTTTATTCTTCTTTGTAGCTCAATAGCATTCTCTTAAAGATCAATACCACATTTTCTTTATTCATTTGTCTGTTGAAGGTCATACAGCCTGCTTCCAGGATGTACTTATTATGAATAAATCTGCAACCACAATTGCATACATATAACAATGTAACACAATGACTTCAGCTCTTTGGGAAGATAACTAGAATAGGAATAACTGGGTCAAATGGAATTACTAAATTTAATTCATAGAGGAAACTCTATATTAATTTCCATAAAGATTGCACAATTTATATTCCCACCAGCAGTGCAGTAGGGTTCCATTTTTAACACAGCCACAACATTGCCTATTATTTGATTTCTTAATGTCTGTCATTTTTCAGTATAAGATGAAATTTTAGATTATTTTAATTTGCATTTATTTAATGGCCAGAAATGATAGACATTTTAAAAAATGTTTACTACTAGCTATTTGAACTTCTGAAAAATGCCTATTCATTTAATTTGCACATTTTTTGATTATTTTGGGGGGTGGTGTTATGTGTCCTAGACATTAGTACTGTAATGAAGAGCAGGCAAATAATTTTTCTCATTCACTAGGTTGTCTCTTTGCTTTATTGTTACCTTTAAAGTGTAGAAGCTTTTTAATTTGATATAGCCAATTTTGATGATTCTTGGTAGTATTTCTTTATGCTATTGCAATTCTGTTCAGAAAGTCCTTGAGTATATCTGTGACTTCAGGTGCAAGTTTTATTTTATCCTCCAGTAAGTTATTTCTGTTTTAATGTTTAGATTGCTCATCCATTTTGATTTTATTCTCATATATGGTGAGAGACACAGGTCCAGCTTTAATCTTCTGCATTATACAGCCATTGTTTCCAGCAACATTTGATAAGTATGATTTTTTTCTCCAATGTATGTTCCTGGGTCCTTTCTCATGGATAAAATAGTTGAATGTGTCTGGGGATATTTTTGTACTTTTATTCTGTTCCATTGATTCACATATCTGTTTTTGTGCCAGTATCATGCCATTTTTCTTACTAATGCTTTGTACTATAATTTGAAGTAATATATTGTGATGCCTCATGCTTTGCTCCTGTTGTCCAGGATTGCTCTTGCTTTCTGGATCTCTTTTAGTTCCATATGATCTTTATGACTGGTTTTTCCAGTTCTGGGAAAAGTCTTGTTGGAAATGTTTTGTTTTGTTTTGTTTTTAAATTTTATTGGTGCATTTTAGATATACATAATGGTAACATTCATCATGGAGAATTCATACCTGTATATGATATATCTTGATTATTATTTATTCTCATTTCTCTCAACTTCCTTCAACATCCCTCTCCATCACTAGTTATAAAAGTTTGTTTCCACTTCTTTCCTTCTATTCTTTTTTTTTCTGTTCTATCCCCTCCCCCTCCTTTGTTCTGCATCACATCTGAACATGTTAGATGTAGAAACAAATCCAAACATACTCAGCCAATTTATCTTTGACAAAATGACCAAACATGTTCACTGGAAGAAAGACAGCCTCTTTAATAAATGGTACTAGAAAACCCTGACTTTCCACATGCCAAAGATTAAAATGACAACCATATGTTTCACCATGCACTAAACTAAAATAAAAAATGGATCAAAGTTCTAAATATCAAAATAGAAACACTAAATCTGCTGGAAGTTAGAATAGGTAAAAATCTTGAAGAAACAGGTATAGGCAAAGATTGCAGAAAAAAAAGATAATTGCACAGGAAATACCACAAAGACTCAATAACTGGTATCTCATCTAATTAAAAAACTCCTGTGCAGTAAAAGAAACCACAAACAGTTTTTCTAGGCGCTGGGAGGCCCAGGGGACGGGCGGGGCGAGCAGGCCCTCGGAACCGGCCGAGCAGGCTCCCCCAGCCCCCCGCCCCCCGCCCCCCGCCTTGCGCCCAGGCAGCCAGTTCTCCAGGAGAGGCAGGGCTCCTGGGTCCGAGACTGGGCCGTTCCCAGCCGAAAAGCGCGCAAAGACCCAGGTAGGCCCCACCCAATCCCGGAGGCCAGGACGCGAGAACAAAGACCCCGCGGACATTGCAGA
>NW_004955525.1:3038611-3075041 GCF_000276665.1 Chinchilla lanigera | reverse complement strand
TGTTTGTAACTCTGTATTGTCTGTATTGTGCTTGTGATATGTTGTAAAATGTTGTATGTCTGTTAATGTTTCCCTCCTTTTATCCTTAAAATAAAAAAAAAAAAAGAAACCACAAACAGGGTGAAGAGACTATCCACAGAGTGAGAAAAAATTTTACCAGCTTTTCCTCAGACAGAAGAATAATATCTAGGATATGTAAAGTGCTGTAAAACATCAGGTCACCCACTTGGGACATGTTTAATTTTACAGTCAAGGTACATAAACACAGGTCTGTCAGATGCACATTTATTTTTTCAATATTTCTATTGATGCATTATTAATTTTATTTTTAGATTTTCATTATATTAAACAGTGAGTACTTAACAGTAAAATATCATAATAGTAAAGTACTGACTTTTTAACATTTATTGTTTATACAAAATCACCAAAATTTCCAACATCGACTGATTTTTGGTGTACATTCTAAAGCAGAATAACAGAAATAAATTCCTATATGAAATACAATGAAAATACCAATAGTACTCTATACAGAAAATGATATTTACTTCAATTATCACACAAAAGCAGTCTGCAGCCATGATAGCAACATACTCCACAAGCACGCATCACTTACACTGACAGCACATGTATTTTGCTTTCCTGACCTTCCTATAGGACACAGTTGACATCTCAGTGGTCTTGATGTTTTTCAGGAGGTTCTAATTATATTATACAATGTATATTTAACAGGGACCTAAACTATCAACAGAATAAATTATTAAATACTTTATATGTAATGTGTATTTAGAGTAGACATTAATATTTTCACATCAGCTGTGTACTTGCTTATAAACCCTTAAAGATAGCACCAGAAGTAAATTCCTATATGAACTACAGTGAAAATACCACTAGAGCTCTACCTCAAAAATAAGCTTTCCTTCAACTGTCACACTCAAGGCAGTCTTCATACATGACAACTGCATGTTCCATACATAAGTATTGTTTACACTTATACTACATGTTTGTTTTCCTGTACTTTCTTATAGTTCACACTTGATATCTTTTTTGTTTTCCTGTTGTTTTAGTAGGTCTTTTGATGCTGCACCTGCCTCTTGAATTGTCAGCTCATCAGTGTGTTACAAAATTTGTTTGCATATTTTCTTGGGCAAAAATATCTTGTTTTTCGTCTGCTGTAAATGATTTCTCATGACCTGCAGTCCCAATTCTCTGAGAAAATTTCTTTGATATTTTGCACTAGATTCTTTCTTTGTAAGATGTTAAACAATTTATGCCACACATATTTATGATCAAGTGAAACATAACCACTGGCCAGTGCTTTGTGTTTGAAGTAATATCAGAGTTGCTGCATAACTCATCAACAACATTCAGTCCACCTTTGGTTTTGTTGTTGAAAATTTCCATTTTAAGTTTCCATTTAGTGAAGGTTTCTCTATCAATATTTCCATTACGTTGAAAAGTTAACATCAGCAGTACCAACGTGTGTTTTTTTTGTCCTGTAATGCTACATCTTTCCAAAATCCAAAATTTGTACTGTACTATTCTCAGTTTTGACATTGCATCATTTCATTTAGAATTTGTGCTTTGTTCCTGTGTGCACTTCCTGTGGCAGTCAACTTCTACACTGTTATAAATGTGAAATGTACTGGAAACCAGTAAAGCAATTGTTGAATGTCACATTATTTTGAGAGATGGGTGCAACAAGTCTCTTCACAACATCATTCAGCTTATTACTGTGTAAATAAGGGCCTGATTGCGGAGTTCCAGGATAAATGTCTAAATTGGAAGCATAATAAGTTTTTGCATGTATAATATCATAAAATTTTATTCCATGATTTGACTTATCACATTTCCATAAAGTTTTTATATTCCTACAATCACCATGAGAAATCTGTGCTAAGTACAGCAGACCTATGAATGTTTTCAGTTCCACTAGTGAGGTGTCATAATAATTACATTTTTAAAAAATTTAATTGTTTATTGGTACAGTTCAGGTATATACAATGATCACATTCATCATAGGGAACTTGTACCTGTACATAATATAATTTGTCATTTTTCCCCTCCCATTCCCCTCCGCATGCTTCAACCCCTATTATACTTATTAGCAAAGATTTGTTTCCACTTACCTTTATTTCTCATTTTTTCTTTTCCCTTCCTTCCTTTCCTTTTCCCTCCTCCCTTTTCCTTTTGAAGAGTTTCTTCCCATTTCACCCTATCTCTTGTACAATTTGGTTCTTATTTGTACTTTCAGTTTCTCACATCAGTGAGATAATGTGATATTTACAAATGTGTGTCCTTTTTATTTCACTTAACAATATTTTATTTGTGAAATATTTGTTAAGTGAAATAGTTTATTTCACGTAGCAATAATTGTTTGAAGTTTATGCTTCTTTATGGCATAGCAGTCCTCCACTATATAAAAAGTACAATTTTTATTCATTGATTGATTGATAAGCATTTCAGTTTTTTTTAAGATTGAGTTATAACAAACTGTGCTGCTGTAAACATGGGTGTGCATGAATCACTGTGGTTATGATGCTTTACATTCTTTTCTGAAGACACCAAAAAGGAGAATAGATGAGATAAAGGGACCTCTACACCTAGATTTTTAAGTAATTGCCACACTGATTTCCACAGTGGTTGTACCAGTCTACACAGCCACCAACAGTGAAGTGTTCCTTTTTCCCCATAGCCCAGCCAGCTCTTGTTATTGGTTGTTTTCTTAGTAACAGACATTCTTTATGGAGTGAAATGTAATCTCAGCATGGTTTAACCTTAAATCTCTGAATTTACCAATAATTTCAACATTTTATCATACATTTATTTGACATTTGTACTTCCTCTGAGAGTGGAGTAGTCACCACATATGCTCATTTTTATATTGATTCTTTCAATTTAGGGGACCTGATTTTTTTCAGTTCTTTATATGTTCTAGATTTAGTCATTTGTCTTAAGGATAACTGGAAAACTTTTCCCTACTCTATGGGTTGCTTTTTCACTTTGTTGGTGATTTTTTTTTTTTTTACTATGCAAAAGCTGTTCAATAACATGAGATGCAAAAGCTGTTCAATAACATGAGATGCCAGGTGTTGATTGTTTCTAGTATTTCTCATGTGAGCTGAGTTTGGTTCATGAAGACCTTTCCTATACCTCTGTCTTCAAGAGCTTTACCTATTTTCTCTTCCAACAGATTTGGGGTTTCTGTTTTAATATTTATAGCTAGATCCACTTTGATTTTAGTTTAGTGCATGGTGATAGATTTAGGTATTACTGTAGTCTTGGGCATGTGTAAAGACAACATTTACTAAAGAGGCTATATTTCCTCCAGTGAAAATGTTTGGCCCCTTTTTCATTGTCAAAGATAAGATGACTGAGTGTGTTTGGAGCTGTTTCTACATTTTTCTAAACTGTTTCTTTGATTCTTCAGGCTGATTTTATGCCAATACCACCCTATTTTTTGCCACAATAGCTCTAGAGTAAATCTTCACATTAAGGACTGTGATGCCTCCTGCGTTGCATATGTTGCCCAGAATTGTTTTTGTGGTTCCAAATGAATTTTAGGATTGTTTTCTGTAACTCTGTGAGGAATTTTAATGGTATTTTGACTGGGATTGCATTAAATATTTATAAAAGTTTGAGGATTATGGCCATTTTCAACATATGGGTTCTTCATACCCTTAAGAAAGGGATATCTTTGCATTTTCTGATATTTTCTTTGATCTCCTATCTCCTTTTCAGAGTAATATAGATTCCAAATGTAGAAATTTTTACTTCCTTTGTTAGATTGATTCTTATGCATTTTTTTTTTTGATGCTATTGTGAAAGGTGTTGTTCCCCTAATTTCTTCCTTGGTGAGTTTTTTATTTGTGTACAGGAATACTACTTATTTTTGATTGTTGGTTTTGCACAAAACAATCTGACTCATTTCTTTTTCATTTTAAACGCTTCCCATTTCACATTAACTATTTTACTTTACAAGCATTGTTTACTCTTTCAATTTCAACAGTAAATAAGGGCTCCTTTTTCCCCCACAGCTCCTCCAGAATTTGTTATTGATTTCTTGATGATTGTCATTCTTTCTGGAGGGAGATGGAAACTCAATGTTGTTTTAATTTGCATCTCTTGGATGACAAGTGATGTTGAACATTTCTTCATATGTTTATTTGCCATTTGCATTGCTTCATTTGAGACGTGTGTATTCATCTCAGTTGCCCATTTTTTGTTGGTTCTTTGAATTTGGGAGTCTGAATTTTTAATTATTTGTATGTTGTAGATATAAGCCCTTTGTCTGAGGTATTATTGGCTAGAGATTTTCCCCACAATGTGGGTTGTCTTTTGACTTTCTTGGTGGTTTTTTTGATGTAAATGCTTTTGTTACTGTTGTTCCTTTCTTTCTTTCTTTGTTACCAAGAATTAAACTCATGACCTTAAGCTTGCCAGACAAGCACTGTGGTGCTGAGCTATATCCCCAGGAGTAAAAGCTTTTTAATAAGATGAGATCACAGTTTTTGAGTCTTTGAAGTATTTACTGTGGGTTTCTATCATGAATAGGTTATGGATTTTGTCTAAAGATTTCCCTGCATCTATTGAGGTATTTGTGTGATTTTTGTCTTTGGTTCTGTTGATATAGTGTACTACATTTATTGATTTGCATATCTTGAAATATCCTAACATTCCTGGGATGGATCCCACCTTCCTACTCTGTCTAATCTTTTTGATGATTTATTTTATTTTTTTTTTAAATAAAAGAAGGAAAACATTAACAAACAGAACCATTTACAAAATAGCAAAAGAATAATACAAACAATACAGAGTTACAAACAAAGTGGTAGAAGATTAACAATACTTGTTGTATTACATATTGATATCTTCAAAGTGGTTTCTCAGGAAAACAAAGACATTGATCAATCAAGGAATCATTAACTGTTTCTTTCAGTAAAGAAATAGAAGAGTTGTTGCATTTTTTTTGTTAGTATCTTACAGAGGATTTCTGACTCTATGTTTATTAGGGAGATCGGCCTGTTGTTCTCTTTCTTGGTTGGGTCTTTCTCTGGTTTTGTTATCAAGATAATACTTGCCTCCAGGAATGAGTTAAGGAGTATTGTTTCCATTTCAGTTTCGTTAACTATTTTGATGAGTAATATTAGATCTTCTCTAAATTTCTTATAGATTTAAGGAGTGAATCATTTAGGGCCTGGGATTTTCATTGTTTCTAAATTTTTTAATACATTTTCAATTTTATTAATTGAGATAGGTTATTTAGAATTTTATAGTTCCTAATTCCACTTTGGTAATTTGTATGTAGTTAGGAATCTGTCTATTTCATCTGCATTTTCCATCTTACTAAAATAAAGTTTCTCAAAGTAGGTATTAATGATTCTCCAAATTTCCACAGGACCTATATTTATTTCACCATTTTCATACCCAGCTGCATGAATTTGAGTCATTTCTTTCCTTTTTTTTTGATAAAGTTGGCTAAGGTTTTATTTATTTTATTTAATATTTCAAAAACCCAACTCTTTCATTCATTGTTTCTTTGTATTGTTTCCTTAGTCTCAATTGCATTTATTTCTGTTTTGATCATTATAATTTTCTCCATTTTCCAGGCACTGGGCTTGACTAGTTAGTTCTTTTATTAGAAGCTTAAGATGCATCATTAAATTCTTTGTTTGCACTCATTCTGTTTTCCTGTTAGGAGAATTTGCTGCTATAAATTTGTCTCTTAGCACTGCTTTGATTGTATCCCCTAAGTTCCAATATGTTATATTTGCATTACCATTTAATTATAGATATTGTTTAAGTTCTTCATTAATTTCATCTGGGACCCATTGATTGTTCAGTGGGTTGTTATTTAATTTTCATGTATTCATGGAATTTTTGTGGGGCCTTTTTTGTTATTGTTTCCCCTTTCATTGTACTATGGTCAGATAATATGCATGGGATAATTTCAATTCCTTTGCATTTACTTAAGTATATTCTAGAGGGTAGTATGTGGTTTATTTTTTAGAATAACCCATGTATAGCTGAGAATATATCATGACGTTGTTGGTTGAAATAATCTGTAAATGTATACTAAGCCCATTTGCTTCCAAGTTTGGTTCAGTTCTCTTATTTCTTTGCTAATTTTATGTGTTTGATCTATTTATGAAAATGAGATATTAAATTGCCCCATTACAATTGATATAGCCCTTGTTTGATTTTTCATGTCCAATAACATTTGTTATATATAGTTGGGTCCACATTCATTTGGTTCACATATATTTATGATTGTTCTCTTGAAGATTTCCCATAAAAATTATTTAGTAAAAATCTTTATCTCTCTATCATTCTTGGCTGAAATTCTCATTGTTTGCAGATAGAATAGCTATGCCTGCATTTTTGCTGGTTTCCTGTTGCACAGATTATTATTTTCCAGCATTTGTCTGTTAGTGTATGAATTTCATTTTGAGTTAAATATGAACCTTGATTGCATCATATTGTTGAATCTTGTATCTGAAACCAATCTGCCAGTCTGTTTCTTTTGATTGGGAAACTGAAATGATTTACATTGATGGATATAACTTGTGTGTATTGGCTAGCCTATTCTTGCCATATTATTTTCCTGCTTTAGGATCCCTCTCTTTTCCTTCCATTTACTTGCTTGACCTGCCTGGTGCTTTATTTCTATTGGTGTTCTTGGAATTGTGTGCTTGATTGTCTCTTTCTAGACTATCATTTAGCACTCTTTTGGTTGTCACATATATCTTGCATTGTTCTTTGATTTGCAAATAACTTATTTCTCCATTAATTTTTAAAGATTGTTTTGCAGGTTATATCAATCTGGGTTGGAAGTCATTTTCTTTCAAGACTTGAAATGCTTCATGCTAAGCTCTTCTTGACTTGAGGGTATGTGTTGAAAAGTCTGTTGTTATTGTGATGAGCTTTCCTTTATAGGTAATGTGCTTTGTTTAACAGCTTTTAGTATTTTGTACTTTTGGTTAAATTCTGGATTCTTGCTTATTATATTCCTTGGTGTAGGTTTATTTTGGTCATGGGTAGCTGGAGTTCCACATGCCACACTTAACCCTATGTCAGCTTCCTTTTCCATGCTTGAGAAATTTTCTGCCATTTCTTTATTAAAAATAATGTCATTTTTGGTGACTTTTGCTCTTTTATTAATGCTAATCATTCTAACGTTGTTCTTTGCATCATCTTAGAGCTGTTGAATATTTTCCTGGTCCATTGT
This sequence comes from Chinchilla lanigera, assembly GCF_000276665.1. Classification (NCBI taxonomy): domain Eukaryota; kingdom Metazoa; phylum Chordata; class Mammalia; order Rodentia; family Chinchillidae; genus Chinchilla; species Chinchilla lanigera. The sequence goes on along the minus strand of NW_004955525.1, from coordinate 3,067,816 downwards.
TATTTGTTAGAGATGTTTCCTTTCATGGTCACTAACCATGATCCTGCCCTCCAGGTCTGATTGTCTCTCTTTACTTTCATTGATGCACTTGCAATAGAATTTTTAATTTCCTCAATATCAATTTGAATTTGTTTCAGACATTCTGTTTTTTCTGAGGTTGGGCATTCATGGTTTCCATTATCTTCCTATGTTCCTTTAATTTTTAAATCTATGCCTACTCTAGATTTACTGAGCAAGTCCTGCCTTATGTTTACCATCTAATTTTTTCTTAACCTGAGAAATAAATTCTGATCTGATATCCTCTATATCCTCATGGATTTGTCTTTTTTCTTCTGTTGCTATCATTTTAGAAATTTAAGGTGTGCAGATTCCATTTTCCTCTATTACATTGTTCCCTGGAATTGTTCTGTATGGGTTTGAGGACTGGGTTGCATTTTGCTTCTTCATCTTGTCATAATCTAATTTTAAAAATTTCTGCTTTGTGTTTATACTTGTAAGTTTTTATAGTAGATAACTTTATTACTATTATCAAGGACTTTCTAAGAATTGTCTGTTCTTGAATGATGACTTATTGGCATAGCAATTCTTGGTTTTGTGTCCATCCAAATATCCAACTTTCTTAATTTATTAAGGGTGATATTTTGATAGTTATTTGACTTAGTCATGAGTCCTTTGTTACTGGATTATGGTGATAGGTATTACCCCAAACTTTACCAACATTATTATACAATGGAGAACAGCTGATTGCAACAGGTATGACATCCTAGGTAAAGTAGTTCATGTAACAGTAACAATAGCATCATGCACATTTTAGAAACTGACAAACTATGATAACTCAATTTGGTGACTTTAACCATAGAAGCAAAATTTACAGTTATATATCAGAACCCAACATAAATTGGGAGCTTGTATGCAAAGTGTTTCACCTTGGTAGACTGGTTTTACCCCATGGTGAGGAAATTTAAGAGGGACAACAGATAAAACATATATAAATGAAAAGAAATTAAGTATAAGAAAGGCTGGAGAACAACAGATGATCATATATGCTCTGAGAAAGTAGTTAAGAGGGCAGAAGAGAAAGAATGAGGAATAAGCAAAGACTAGAGAGAATATTCATTAGTAAGAAAATATGATTAAATGAAGAGAGATAATTGAAGAAAGCAAGAGATAAAAATATAGGTAAAAGACCTAAAAAGGAAGAAAAATCAGACATATCAGCAAAAAAGAAGAAAACAAATTACTTTCATATGTATTAAAAATAAAATTGCTCTGGTGCCCACAAAGAGCCCAAAGCTACTGGCTACCACTCCACAGCCTGCAGTAGAGATAGTGCTGGATGTGAAGATAATCTTTCCCTCCAGATATGGGGGCTGCAGCCAGAGTCTTCAGCCAGGACTTTATAAATATCTCTTGGTGGCCCACCCACTCCTTACCCTATTTGCCTCTGTCTCTCTCTCCTGGTTGTTTTGCCACCCTCAGACTGAGACAGGAAGCTGCTTCCAGTTCCATGAATAGGTGGTTTCTTGTGCTCCTTGCAAAGCCTCCTGTGTACTTCTTCCACTGGCACATCTCCTGTTCTCTCAGGTCACTTGTTGCAGGGTGCAGTGGGGTGCTATGCTGTGGACTGACACTTTTTTCTCCTGCAGGTGCAATCAAAGGCTGCTCAGTCCCAACTATATTTCCACTCTTGAGGGCAGAGTGCTAAGCTCCAATTGTTGCTGTGCACTGCATAGTCCTGTTTCGTCCTGTGGTCCTCAAGCTACTGGTAAGCAGGGCAGGAAGTGTCATGCTGTTTTACTCTGTACTTTCACTGGCACTTTTGCATCCACCAGTGCCTGCCTGTACTGTAGCCTGTAGCTTCTTCTTGCAAGGCAAAGTGGAATCGGGTGCTATAGGGTGACTTTCTGCTCCTGTCAGTAGCAGTGGAACAGTGCCAGGCTGCTCAGTTCTGTGATACAAGCCTGTTGAAGCCTCTTGTCCATCTAGCCACAGGAGGTGAGGAAGGACGGGTCAAGGTGTTCCATTCATTGAGTGCCCCTGCAGTCTTTAATCTTGTCCATAGAGGTTGTAGTTCACACTCTGTTGCAAAAAGGAAAGAGAAAAAGAGAAAAAGAGAAAAAAAAAAAAAAAAAAAAACGAGGAAAAAAAAAAGTCTGGCCACTCATCAGGGATGGAGCAGTTCACCAGCTCCTATGTGTGCCAGTGGAATTTACCACCAGGCTGCAATGTCCTCTGCTTGGAGGAAAGCAAAAGAAGAGGTAAAGGATCTTATGTCTTAGTTACCTTTCTCTTATTGCTGGGACAAAATACCTGATACTCAAACCTAAAGGAGGACAATTTTATTTAGTTTAGAATTTGTGGAGGTCTCAGTCTGTTATCAGCTGGCTCCAAGGAAGAAACACAACAGTCTTTGATGGCAGAAGACAGCAAAAGGAACAAAAGCAAAAAGGGAGACAAACAAGCCTATTTTCTTCCCTTATATTGCAAGAAGGCTACCTACCTTAAGGTGAGTGTAGCACTCAAACTATCTCCATGTCTTCCTCTTCAACAGGTTTAGGACATTTACAAAATGAGAAGCCTGGCCATCTGCTGAGTCACTTAGTTAAATTTCTCAAGTGGATACAATGAATCAACATCCCGGAGCATAAACAGCCACCCCTGGACATGTCCTCTACACTCTAGAACGTATCACTCCTAAATTACTCAGTTAAGCTTCTAAACTTCTCAAGTTGACAAAATGTATCAACCATTACACTTTATATCCCAAGTCTATTTTGTGTGGCTTAATTTAGCCACACTATTTTAGACTATCCATTTTTTTCTTCTGTTAAACTTCCTATTATGGCAGACCTGTTCCAATCACTGCTGGGCAACCTACTGACAGTGCTGGGGGCTGGATGGTCATTTTATTAAGTCTTATATCTATGATTTGTTTGATCTATGAGTCTCTTACTTCAGATTGAATTTGGCTTTAGGATGTATGTCCCTCATTTTTTTCCAATTACTTGTATTTTTATTTGAATTTCTGTTTTTATTTGAATTTCCTGTATCTCTGTACATGTCTCTGCCTCCATTCAGCCATGTTTCTTCTCTTTAAATATATTTTTGGATATGGCTTTTGGTGCATACAGAACATTTCACTTGCATTTCTACCTTTGTGTATTTCATAGCATCCTGTAGCACTTCATCTGTTACAATTTCCAATACTGGATGGCAGTGCTGGCATTCTGGCCAATATGTTTGAACCCTGCCAAATCCCTTACTATATTTTTGAAATGAGATCTATCATTGAATGTTTTCATTTCATTGCATGGGCATTTTGCAACAATTTGACTAGTTAAATATGTACTCACATTGCTGTTTTCTTTGACATCTGAATCAAGGAAGTCTGCGTTCCCTTATCAGTTGGTTCTTGAACCATTTCATGGTCACAGGAATTTTGGTTCACATGGCCAACGTGAAAGTTTTCATCATCATCATCATCCACCCACAATGCTCTTTTCTTACAAAAGCATGTATTTCAACATAATGGATCCTCTTCATCATCCATACATGAGTAATTTGATTATTCACTTTTAACCTCTTTCAAAACTTGGAAATCTGATTTTTCATATGCAATTGTACTGAATTTGGCTATTTCTACAAGAAAAATTTTTAAAAAAATACCTTTTACAAGAAGTCTAGGGGTGGTGTGGGTCTATTGGACTCTATGTGATGCTCATGTAAATATTTGCAAAGCCAATTAGAAAGAACATAATGTGGATACAAATTCCATTTTGCCACATTTTTGCACATGCTCACTTCTTGCTGTTCATTATACTATGTGGGTAAGCTTCTTATATCTCTCAGGGAAAGGGACTGAGTCACACCACAAACTACTGTTATGTTAAAGTACAAATTTATTTAGAGATGAAAGATGTGTGTCTGCTGGACCCAGTCTTATGCCTCTCTTAAAGAGTCAATCTAAAAATGAGCCTCTGAAAGGAATAGACACTTCTCAGTTGAAAATTTATGAACAGTAAATAAATATATGAAAAAGTATTGAACATTATTGGCCATTTGAGAGATGCAAATTAAAACAGCACTGAGATTCTATGTCACTCTAGAAATGATGGCTATCATCTAGAATTCAAGCAATTATAAATCCTGGTAAGATTTTGAGGAAAAAGGAGCTTTTCCCCTCTTTGTGGGAGTTTTGACTGGTGCAACCACTGTGGAAATCATTGCGGAAATTCCTCAAAAACCTGAAACTAGAGGTTCCATTTGACCCAGATATTACCCTTCTTAGTAACTTACTTAAATAATTGAGGCCATCATAATACAGAGATATGTGTACCCCCATGTTTATAGTGGCAGTTTGTAATAGTTAATTCTTGGAAACAGCCCAAATGTTCATCAACCAATGAGTTGATAAGGAAGATGTGGACTTTCTAGATACAAAGTAGTACTAATCTGCACTAAAGGACAAGCTTCAGACATTTCTAGGTAAATGGATGCACCTTGAGACCTTAATCTTCAGTGAAATAAATCAGACACAAATGTTTAAATATTTTTTCAATGATGTGAGAATGTGAAAGTGTAAATAAGGACAAAAATGTAAAATACATATTGGAAAATGGGGAAAAAACCTTTTGGAATTATGTTTGAGATTGAGTTCAATCTATATTTGATTTTGGGGACTATGGTTATTTTGACAATACATCACTGGCTGTGCCTATCCAAACCTAGGGGGTATCATTCTAATATCTAATGTCCTCTTTGATCATTTTTTCCAGAGGATAGTAATACCTGAATTACTGAACAGCTTCAAGATCCAACTTGCCACTACTTGAAGAGCAAAGTTTAAAAAAACTCAAATAAAATGAAAAGCTGTACTGACTGTGAGTCATGCTTCAGTTCTCCCTGTGGACACAGAAGAGTGACACTTCAGTCTAAGCACTGCATTTGCCCACATGACATAACAAATGTTTTTCCTTCATTTCTTATGGAGAGTATTCAGTTTATGAACTTTTCTGTATTATAACACAAATTTGAAATGAATAGAATTTTATAACCAAAGGTTTTCTGTACTTTAATTTTCATTACATAAGTCTTTCATTTCATTAAGTTAATTCCTAGGTATTTAGGTGTTTCTTGGTGCTATTGTAAATGGTGATATTTTCCATTGAGTTAATTTTGGCATGCACAAATGGTATTGATTTTTCTGTGTCGCTTTTTAAACCTCCTACCTTGTTGAAATTGCTTATTAATTCTAAGAGTTTTGTGGAGAATATTTTGGATTTTCTGTGTAGAGCACTGTGTCACCTGCAAATGATGATACCTTGATTTCTTCCTCCCTGTATGTATCTCTTCATTTTTTTTCTTGTGTTTGATTGCTCAAGCTAATATTTCAAGTACTGTATTTAACAGAACGGGTGGTATCAGGCACCTGTGTCGTATTCTAGATTTTGGCCTTAAAGCTTTCAGGTTTTATCCCATTTATTAGGATGTTCACTATTGGTTTGTTATAAATGGTTGTTATCAAATTGAGGTAAGGATCTTCCATGCTATTTTCTTCAAGATTACTATCGTGAAGTGCTGTTGTATTCTGTCAAAAGCATTTTCTGCATCTATGATATGATCATTTTTTAAAATTTCTTTGTTTCTGTCTATGTGATACAGTATAATTCTTGATTTGCATTTGTTGATTCATTCTTGCAACCCTGAGATGAAACCTACTTTGTTGAGGATTTTTGTAGCTATGCTCATTAAAAACTTGGTCTATAGTTTTATTTTTTTTAAATGGGTCTTACTGTGGTTTTAGAATTGAAGTGAAGTTGGCTTCTAGAAATGAGTTTGGAAACATGTTATTCTTTTCAGTTTATTTGAAAACTTCCAGGAGTATTGGTGGTCTATACTCAAAAGCTTTCTTGAATTCAGCAGTGAATCCATAAGGTCCTGGACTTTTACTAATTACTAGGTAAGATTTGTATTACCAACTAAATTTTATTGCTTTTTAATGGTTTCTTCAGCATTTTTATGTCTTCTTGTTTTAGTTTGGGTAACTTATGAGTCTAAAAATCTGTTCATTTTGAGTCTGTGATTGCTGTTTGAGTGGCCTGGTCGGACTCCTGTGTGCATTCTGAACTGACTAGAAAAGCAGAACCAGGCGTGCTGCAACCAACTGCCAGCACGGTTCCCAGCTAAAAGCTGTGGAAAGAGCCAGGTATTTCACATCTACTTCTTGGGGGCAGAGTGGGCGACCCAGTTCCCCGCTGCCATTACACTCTGAGTCTCTGCCCTCTCTGCACCCATGGCAGACAGGAGTTCCTCACTCAGATGGCCTGTGGACTGCTCTCACCAGATGTTGTGAGTGGGCCATCCCTGCCCTTACCCTGCACCAAGTGAGCAGGTGCCGCACGAGCTGCTGGTAGCACAGTTCTAATCTGTGCTTTAGTTGTGCCCCAACTTCCTGGAGTGCACAGGCACGGGCAGTCTGTGATTGCTGTTTCAGCGACCTGGGTCTGGCTCCTGAGTGTGGTCTGAACTGACTACAGAAGCAGAAACAGGTGGGCTGTGACCACTGCCACCATGCTTCCCAGCTTAAAGTCGTGGAGATAGCCAGGCACTTCCCATCTACTTCCTGGGGGCACAGCAGGCAACCCAGGACCCTGCCACCATTACAGTCTTAATCTCTGCCCTCTCTACACCCATGGCGGATAGGAGTTCATCACTGAGATGGCCCGCAGACTGCTCTCAATGGGGTTCCCATGTTGGCACGCCCTGCGAGTGCTCCAAGAGCTGCTGGTACCATGGTTCAAGTCTGTGCTTTGCTTGTGCCTCCTGGAGGGCACAGACATGGACAGTCTGTGATTGCTATCTGTGTGGCTTGCATCTAGCTCCTGGACATGTCCTGAACTGACTGGACACAGAATCAGGTGGTCCACAAACTGTTAACCCTGCAGTTCATGTCTGGGTTTTGCCTGTACCCTGAGCTGCCAGGACACAGGTGCACTGGAACGGGATTGTGCCACCACTGCAACCCAAGTCCAGGTCATACAGGTGCCCTGAACTGCAAGGGGATACTGGATCAGATGGTCTGCCATCAGCTGACACCAATGCCCACGTCTGAGATCTGGGATAACTAGGTACACTTCAGCAACTGCTGGAAAGCCCCAGACAAAGTAGTGCATCCCAGTGGACACTGAGCAGCAAACCTTACCAACAGGAAAACTAGGGACACTAGCGGCCTTTGCTTTGCAGCCATTGAAGAGGAAACTGAGCTTTCTGCATCTGGTATCAAACATGACAAGATGAAGGACTAAAACACAATCCCAGAACTCCACCCCACTCAGAATTAGTCCAGGAGACAAAGACATAGGAGAACTTCATAAACACACAACTGAAATAGCAGAAATGATTGCAGTGGAAGTAAAGAAACAGCTCCATGAGGCCATAGAAGAGATGAGATCAGAAATAATCTCTCAGGCAAAAAATGAAATGACAAGAATAATGAAAGAACTGCTCAGAATATCTGAAGAAGAAACACATAAAAAAATAAAAGAACACAGGCAATGGATGGAAATGTTAAATAAAAAATACAGAAAGGCCTTAGAATGCTGAAGCAGATTCAAAGAGACTTCCAGGAAAACAAAGCTGTCATTGAAAGCTGCCAAAACTGCTTGAATGAAGGTGAAGATGAAATATCAGATATTGAAAACAGCATGGCAGCTAGGGACCGTGAAAGAAAGGATCTCCTAAAATCACCATGGATCGGGGCTGGGGATTTAGCTCAGCGGCAAAGCGTCTGCCTGGCAAGCGCAAGGTCATGAGTTCGGTTCCCGGTACCGGAGAAAAACCAAAAAAAAAAAAAAAATCACCATGGATCCAGGAAAAATCAATTCACCAGCTCCAGCATGAGGCAAAGGAGAATAATGTACGACTTATAGGAGGCAATGAAACAGCAAGAGGCAACACAACTGACATAAAAAGAATATTTGCAGAAATAATAGTAGAAAATTTCCCAAGTATGGAAACAGAACCTGATAGACAGTAAAGGATGCATATAGAACTCCAAGCAACCACAAGCACAATAAAACTACACCCAGACATATAATAGTCAAGTTCCCAGATCTCCAGCAAAAGAACAGAATATTATAAGCTGTGAGAGAAAAGAAACAGATTACCTATAACAGAAGGCCCATCAGAATCATGGAAGACTTCTCAACATAAACCATCCAATTGAGAAGGGCTTGGAGCAAAGTATTACAGGTCCTGAGACAAAACAGCTTTCAACCAAGACTGATGCACCCTGCCAAACGATCCCTCAAATTCAGCGGAGAAATAAAACATTTTCACAACAAAGAACAATTGAAGAACTTCATGAGTGTCAAACCAGCATTGCAAAGAGTACTAAAAGATATTCTAGACAGAGAAAAATCTGACCAAAATTTCAAGAACAACAGTAGAAAGGAACCGTCAAGAAAAACAAGCAAGTAAACAGGTAGAAAATGTAGGAAACCAACACAAGTAAATAACATGACAATGATAAGTCAACATATATCAGTTATAACCATAAATGTAAATGGCCTCAATTCTCCAGTGAAAAGAAACAGACTGGCAGACTGGATTGAAAAACAAAATCCAACGATATACTCTATACAGGAAACAGATTTTACTCAAAAGGAAATTCATAGACTGAAAGTTAAAGGATGGAAAACAATCCTCCATGCAACAGGAACCCAAAAAAAGCAGGGGTAGCTATTCTGTTTGCAGACAATGTAAAATTCAAACCAACAGCAATCAAAAGAGATGAAGAAGGTCACTACATACTTGTCAGGGGAAAACTGCAAGACGATGAGATAACAGTCATAAACATCTATGCACCAAATATCGGAGCTCCAAACTGTATAAGACAAATCTTAACAGATGTGAAAACTCATATAATTAATAACACTATTGTAACAGGGGACCTGAACACCCCACTGACACAAAGAGATAGGACAACTGTACAAAAAATTGGCAAGGAAATAACTGATCTGAACCAAAGCTGTGAACAAATGGACTCAGCAGATGTATACAGAGTGTTCCATCCCACAACATCAAAATACATGTTTTTCTTACCTGCACATGGGACTTTCTCTAAAGTAGACCACATTCTAGCCCACAGAGCATACCTACTTAAATCCAAAAGAATTGAAAATATTTCATACATATTATCTGACCACAGTGCAATTAAATAGGAAGTTAATGAAGAAAGGAACTCCAAACATTTCATGAACACTGGAAATTAAACAACAACCTCCTGAACAACCAATAGGTCATGGGAGAAATTAAAGAAGAAATTAAAAAATACCTACAAAGAAAGGAAAATGTAAATACAACTTACCAGAATCTGTTTGATGCAAGGAAAGCCGCCTTAAGAGGGAAATTTATAGCAGTGAACTCACACATAAGGAAAACAGAAAAAGAACAAAGAGTCTAATGCTGCATCTTAAACTTTTGGAAAAACAAGAACAAGTCAATCCCAAAGCCCCAAAAAGGGAGGAGATTATAAAGATTAGGGCAGAAATTAATGCAGTTGAGACAAAGAAAACCCTCCAAAAAACAAATGAATCAGATTTGGTTCTTTGAAAGAATAAGTAAAATTGAGAAGCCCTTGCCAACCTTATAAAAAAAGGGAACAAAAGATCTCAAACGCATGCAGTAGGGAATGAAAAGGATGAAATTAGTATAAATTCCACAGAAATTCAAAAGATCATTATTACCTTATTTGAAAATCTTACTCCCAAGGCTGGTGATTACCTCAGCTGCACAGTGCCTGCCTGGGAAGTGCAAGGTCATGAGTTCAATTCCCAGTACAAGACAAAAACCAAAAAGAACAAAGAAAATCTATACTCCCATAAGATAGAAAACTAAGAAGAAATGGACAGATTCCTAGATATGTACGAATTACCAAGGTTGAGTGAAGAAGATATAAAAATCCTGAACAACCCAATATGAAATAATGAGATTGAGAACGTGATCAAATACCTACAGAAAAAGAAAAGCCCAGGCCCTGATGTATTCACAGCAGAATTTTACAAGAAATTCAGAGAAGATTTAACTTCAACTCTCCTCAAACTCTTAAATGAAATTGAAAGAGAAGCAATTCTCCCTAACTCATTTCTGGAGGTAAGTATCATTCTGATACCAAAATTAGAGAAAGACCCAACCAGGAAAGAGAACTACAGATTAATGTCCCTAATGAATATAGATGAAAAGATACTAAAAAAAAAATACTAGCAAATAGAATGCAGGAAATCATCAAGAAAATCTTACAAGATGACCAAGTTGGATTCATTCAAGGAATGTAGGGTTAGTTCAATATGTGTAAATCTACAAATTTTATATGCCATATAAATGGAGCCAAAGTCAAAACCCACATGGTCATCTCAATAGATGGAGAAAAAGCTTTTCACAGGGTCCAACATGCATTCATGATAAAAACTCCGCAGAAAATAAGAAGAGATGGACTTTACATCAACCTGATGAAAGCCATCTATGACAATCCAAAGGCCAACATCATTCTAAAAGGACAAAAACTGAAAGCTTTTGCTTTAAAATCAGGAACAAGACAAGGATGTCTGCTGTCACCACTCCTGTTCAATATAGTTCTGGAATCATTAGCCAGAGCAAATAGGCAAGAGAGAGAAATAAAAGTAATAAGGATAGGAAAGGAAGAAGAGAAACTATCACTTTTTGCAGATGACATGATACTTTACATGGAATACCCCAAAAACGTGACAAGAAGACTCCTTTAATTAATCAACAAATTCAGCAGTGTAGGTGGATACAAAGTCAACACCCAAAAATCAATAGCATTCCTATACACAAAAAACAAACAGACTGAGAAAGAAATTTAGGAAACCATATATTTCACAATAACATCCAAGAAATTGAAATATTTAGGAATCCACTTAACAAAAGAAGCAAAAGATCTATTCAGTGAAAACTACAGTACTCTGAAAGAAGATACTGAAGAAGATCTCAGTAAATGGAAAAATATTCCGTGCTCATGGATAGGAAGAACCAACATTGTGAAAACGGCCATATTCCCAAAATTCTTGTAGAGATTCAATGCAATTCCCATTATCTTACCATTAGCATACCTCACAGATCTCGAGAAAACATTACTTAAATTCATCTGGAATCAGAAGGGACCCAGAATAGCAAAAGCAATCCTGGGCAACAAGGACAAGTCAGGTGAAATCACAATCCCTGACTGGAAATTATACTACAAATCTACTGTAATAAAATCAATCTGGCAGAGGCTAAAAAACAGACCTGAGGATCAATGGAACAGACTGGAAGAATCAGCCACAACCAAAAATGCACTCAGTTACCTAAGCTTTAATAAAGGGGCCAATCAAACTCACTGGAAGAATGATAGCCTCTTTAATAAATGGAGGTGGAAAAAGTGTCTTACCACCTGCCAAAGACTGAAAATAGACCCAAGTCTATCACCATCAACCAAATTCAAACCAGATCTCAATTTTAAAACAGAAAAATTAAATCTATTGGAGGAGAAAGTTACTAAAAACCGTGAAGGCATAGGGGGAGGCAGAGAGTTCACGAAGAAAAATCAAACTGCATGTGAAACACTTCAAAGAATCAACAACTGGGATCTCATCCTACTGAAAAGTTTCTACTCATCTAAAGAAATCAGCAGACTAAAAAAAAAAACCCTACAAACTTGGAAGAATTTTAGGTGATTGTCCCTAGGACAACGGACTTCTATCCAGAAAATATAAAGAATGAAAAAATATCAGCCCCCCAAATTCAAAGATTGAATCCAAAAATGGGCAGCTGAGAAGAATACACACTTCTCAGATAAAGAAATACAAATGGCAAATAAATACATGGGAAAATGCGCAACATCATTAGTCACTCGAGAAATGCAAATTAAAACAACACTGAGATTCTATCTCAGCCCAGTAAGCATGGCTATCACTGAGAAATCAACCAATAACAAATGCTGGCGAGGCTGTGCAGAAATAGGAACCCTTCTCCACTGCTGGTGGGAATGTAGACTGGTGAAACCGCTGTGGAAATCAGTTTGGAGATTTCTCAGCAAACTGGGTCTAGAGGTCCCATTCAACCCAGCTATTCCCCTTCTGCATATTTTCCCAGGAGATCTAAAAACATCATATCACAGTGATATATGTGCACCCATCTTCACAGCAGCACAATTTGTAATTGCTAAATTGTGGAAGCAACACAAATGTCCATCCACTGAGGATTGGTTAAGAAAATTGTGATACTTTTATAGAATGGAATATTACTCAGGTATAAAGAAAGACAAATTTGAGGACTTTATAGGTAAATGGTCTCTACTAGAGGCCACACTCATACGTGAAATAAATCAGACCTGCATGTGCAAGCACCGCATTGTCTCAGTAGTGTAAAAACTGAGAGTTAATTTAAACTAGGCGGTATGATAGATATTGTTAAATGATGGGAAAACACTCAAGGGTAAAAGGCAACTGGGATGTGGAAAAAGAGAAGGGAAAGAAGGAGAAATTTTGTATGTATGTATATATAGGACAGTTAACATAGTTGTTGTACTGTCTACTATTTCTTCAGTGAAGGAAACTGTCAATGAGTCCTTGATTGATCAATATTGCATGTCTCTATTTGTTTTCTTGAGAAACCACTTTGAAGATATCAATATGTATAGTACAACAAGCACTGTTAATTTCCTACCACTTTGCTTGTGTCTCTGTATTGTTTGTATTGTTCTTTTGCTATTTTGTAAATGATTGTCTCCGTGTTAATTTTTTCTTTTATTTTTAAAATTAAAAAAATCTGTTCATTTTTTCCAGATTTTCCATTTTGTTAGAATACAATTTTTCAAGTTAATTGCTATCATCTGGTGTTCATTGTGTTTTTCACTTGTTATTTTATTAATGTCAATCCTTTTCCTCTTGGTACTTTTTGCAAAAGGTTTGTCTGTATTCCTTATTTTTTCAAAAATCCAGCTGTTTGATCTGTTGCATCTATTTATTGAGTTTGTAGTCTCAAATTCTTTAATTTCTGTTTTAGAATTTTCTTCCTTAAATTTGGTCTGGATTTGAATTGTTGTTGCACAAGTCTGTTGAGGTTTCTTATTAAGTTATTTATTTAAACTAACTTTGTTTTTCTCAGGTGACCTCTGATTAGAATAAGCTTCCCTCTTTGGATTTTCCCTGTGTTCCATAGGTTCTGGTGTACTTTCCTGGCATTGTCATTTGCCACTTGAAATTTATTAATTTCTTCTGAAATTTCTTCTATGATATTGAGTGATCAGGAATATATTATAATGTTTCCATATTTTTCTAAATTTTTGTAATTTCTTTCATGATTGTTTTCTAATTTCATTGCCCAATGGTCTATTATTAAACATTTAAGACATATTTATTCCTTTGTAATTATTTAATCAAACATCATTGACTAGTACTCCTATGTAACCTATTTTTGAGTTCAGTGTGCTGCAGAGAAAAATATGTACTCTGTTGTAAAAGGGTAGAACATTCTGTCGACAAATATCAAATTCATATGATCAATGCTGCGGTTCAGCTGTAATATCCCCTTATTGATTTTTTTATTTAGCTGATTTGTTTGTTAAATTGGTAAAATTGAGTTCACCCTGTATGGTAGTATTAGACTATTTAATCATTTTTTTTTTTTTTTTTGTTATGAAGATAGGTGCTCCAGTACTCAATCCTTATGTCTTTACCAGTGTTATCTCTTCTTGGTTGATTAGTTCCTTAACTAAGGTTTGGTGATCTTCTTTGTCTCTTCTTATCAGTTTTAGCTTAACTTTTACTTTGTCTGTAAGGAAAATTTTTGTTCCTGATTGTTTCCAGGGTCCTGTTTCATGTAAAATTGATTTTTATTCTTTGATTTTTAGTCTATGAATATCTTTTTGGATTGCATGAGTTTCTTGAAAGCACCAGTCTAATGGATTCTGGTTTATTCTTTTATTTACTGTGACAATCTCTGTTGTTTAATTGGTGAGTTGAGGCCATTAACATTGAGAGCTAACATTACACATTTTCTCTGTTAATGACTCTTTTGTTTTAGTATTCCTATGTTTTTTTATCCTTTCTCCTTGCTTGCTGTATTCACCATATCTGGATATTTGGCTTCATTTGCTTTCTTATAGCTGTCTAGGATATTCTTGAGCATTTCCTAGGAAGCTGTTTTTGTATTCATAAATCCCTCAAGTTGTTTTTTTTTTTTTCATAGAATGTCCATAGTTTTCATATATTTTGAAGGAAAATTTTTCTTGATTTGTTAATCTAGGCTTGAATTTGTTTGATTCTAGAGCTTGAAATACTTCATTCTGAGGAGACTCAACATGGCTGAATAAAGGAGGAGACACATTGGAGTTACTCGATAAAATCATCTGCAAAACAGGTAATTGGAAGAAAGGGAGGGACATACATCTTGATGCCAAAAGCAACCTGAAATAAGAGACTTACAGATCAAACAAAACATAGGCATAGGACTCTATAAAATGGTGAAGCATCTCAGGGCAGCCTGTGCATGGAGTGGTAACTGCCATTTTGGGAAGTTCCGAAAAAACAGATGGACTGCCATAGCATGACCAGATCAAGGCACACAGTATAAATTTGTGATATAAAAACCCTCACCTCTTTTGGCTTCCTCCATATGGAGGATATTGCAGCCTGGGAATAAATTTCACCAGCACACACAGGGAAGAGTGATCAAGAAGCTACTCCTTCCCTGATGGGCTACCAGGGATTTTTTTTTGTTGTTCTTGTGCACCATAGTGGCAAATGTAACCTCTAGTGACAAAGAAAGACTGCAGCAGGAGATATGAATGTAGTGAGCAGCACCCCTCTTACCCTGGTCTCAGTGACATGATGCAGCATGATGCAGGTATGGGACACAGCACGATTTTGGAGCAGGACATGGGAGCTAAGCAGCCTTGGGTCATGGTGGGGCAAGGAGTGGAAGGTTAGTAGTCCTCCCACCTTGCTCCCACCAGTGTAAGAAGAAGCAGGTGCAACAGAGTGGATCAGAGGAGGCTGTAAAACGGCCAGGAGTGGCCAACTTTATACAAGACTGAGAGAAGCCTGGGGCTTTCTCTGGCTAAAGGTACCCTAGCAACTAGGATAGCAATACAGAGAAATACAGTGTAAGGAAACATGGATGGGCAACAGAAGGACATACAGAAAGTTGCTGACTAAAAATCTGGCCCCAGCACCCACACTGGGAGGACAAGATCAGCCCCACCACCAACACTAAATGTAATGAAGACTTGGTAGGGTTACAGAAAAGATTTGAAGTCTGAATTGGACACTACCGTAGAACTGAGGAAACCAGAGCAAATTTATTACTTTTTTGTTGTTTGTTTGTTTTGTTTTCCAGTTTCTTTTATTTATTTAGTTAATTTTTAAATTGTACTACATTAGCCAGGGTCTCATACATATTGCGATCAGTTATTCTTCCTTGCATGACAACATTCTGATTGTCTAGGATCATAATCATTACTACAGTGCCACACCAAAGTACTCAATACTGAGCCAAAAAGTTGACAACTTCTTATCTTAGTGGTTTGAGAAGGTACAATTTTGATACAGACACAAAGGCCAAGAGCCAAATAAACCTAGAAGATATTTCTGAGGAATAGGCATTTCCAAAAGAAGCCTTGATACTAGTGATAATATTCCTTACCATTACCAATTTACAAGGAGCAACAGAGAAAACAAATTAAAATTTTCAAAAGAGAAATTCACAAGACATAGAAGCAAAATGCAATCCCAGAACCCCAGTCCACTGAGGACAATATAAGGAGACAATGGGACAGAGAAAATCAGAAACCACCCACATGAATTTTCTGAAATGCTAGAAACAAAAGTAAAAAAATAAATAAATAAAAGGAGATGAATGAAGTTATAGCAAATTAGATTGGAAATAATCTTTCAGGAAAAAATAAGAAATTACAAGCAAAATGAAGGACTTGTTCAATGAATCTACAGTAGATGCACATTAAATACTAGGGAAGTTTAAGAAAATGTTGGAAATCATGAATGTGCAACATAGGCAAGAAATAAATTCCATGAAACAGATACAGGAGATTAAAAATTTAATTGAGATTATATACAGCCAAATGAACCAACATGAAAACAGATGTAGAAGACAGATTTTTTAGAAAGACATTTCAAACAGCAGGAAAAATCAATCCAACAGCTGCAAGATTATGCAAAGAAGAATAACATAAGATTAATTGGAATCAAAGAGAAAACATGAGACAGTATTCATGCTGTAAAATCCCTGTTCACAGAAGTGATGGCAGACTGAGTGTGCTGGTACATATCTGTAATCTCAACACTTGGGAGGCCAAGGAAGGAATATTGCTGTAATTTTGAGGCCAACCTGGGCTACACAGTGAGTTCAAAGCCAGTTTGACAGGCAGGGATATAGCTCAGTGGCACAAGTGCCTGCCTGGCAAGAAGAAGGTCCTGATTTTGATTCCTGGTACAAAAAATAAACAAACAACAACAACAAAAAACAACAAAGCCAGTTTGAATGCATAGCAAGATCTTGTCTCAAAAAATAAAAAAAGAACTAATGGCAGAAAAATCTCCAAGCATAGAAAGAGAATTTGACATAGAGACAAGTGAGGACTATACAACTCCAATTACCCTTGACCAGAATAAATTTACACTAAGGTGTATAATAATCAAGATTCCAGAAATTAAGCAAAAGAACTTATTAAAAGATGTTAGAGAAAAGAAAGAAATCACCTATAAAAGAAAGCCTATTAAAATCACAGCAGATTTCTAAACATAAAACTTTAAGTCAGCTCTTTCAAAATATCCCCCTTCTTGATATATTCCCAAAAGAATTAAAACCTTCATACCACAGCAATATATGCATACACATGTGTATAACTACACAGTTTGTAATAGCATAATTTTGGAAACATGCCAAATACCAATCAATCAATGAATGGATAAAGAAAATGTGTTTTTTAATACAATAGAGTACTACTGAGCCTTAAAGAAGAGTAAACTTGAGAAATTTCTATGTAAATGGATTCACTTTCATACCATACTCTTAAGTGCAATGAGTCAGGTGCACATGTATAAATATTGCAGTTTTCACTGGTGTGAGAAACAAAAAGTGAAAATAGGATCAAAATTATTATAGGTATTGTGTAATAGTAACCAAATGTTCAAATAGGAAGGTGAACAAGAGACAGTGGATGGGGGAAGGAATGTAGAAAAAGAAAGAGTAAGAAAAGAAGAAAAAAATAGAAACAAAACTTTTGTAAATGAAAAGAGGAAGAAGGGTCGAAGTGAGGGGAGTGGATTAGGAAAAAAGGTGGAATTAAGATATAGGTACGAATTCCATATTATGAATGTCATCATTATGTATATTTAAAATATACTGATAAACATAATTTAAGATAAAAAGAAACACTTCAAACTGAGCATTCTGGTTTTTAAATTTTGTTTTGAACAGTGTGTTGTAATTCTAATTTATTTTACCTTTATATTTAATTTATTTTATTGTCTTTGACAGTTTTTATGATGGATTTTGTTGGTCTTCTTGCATCTTACTTACAATGTGTCATGTGTAGCTTCCTTTTCTCATTGTAACTTGTTGTTTTTCTGCATACCTCACTTACTTGTTGTAATTTTTTGTCATATTTGGGAAGTTTTCTATTATCATTTCTGTCAATAAATTTATTCATGTGTTCTGTCTTCTAGTTTGTCTCCAACTCCATTTGGTGTTTTTAGTGTCATCAAGCAGCTGTTGAATGAGTTTTTCTTGTTCTGTTATACTTTATGAGGTTTCTTTGGACAATTGATCACAGTTTACTATGGTACTCAATTTCAGAAAACTTATTTTCACATTGGTCATTTTTGCAATGTATGAATATTATGTGTTTTTTTAAATCCTGTATTTTTATCTGATACCTTTTCATGGATTCTATATCTTTGCTAAATTTGTCATTCATATTTTTAACTATTTCAGTTAGACCTTCCAATTTTCTGTTTCTCAAAAATATACACCGGTCATTTTGCTTAATTAATTCCATGAATATTTGCTTCATCTTCTCCTTGTATTTGCCAAGTTTATTTGCCTGTTGTTTAATCAATTAAAAAAGCTTCACTACATTCACTTTTCTTCTCCAATGGAACCCTCTGGATCATCTGTGGAAAGATTGAAATAAATTGAGGGGCATTTGTTTCTTTGTTTTCCCATGTTCCTGTGCATGTATAGGTACTTTTTGTTCCCCACAATCCTGTGTATGTATACGTTCTTTTTATTTTCTTTGTTTTTCCCTGTTTTTCCATTTTTCGGTGCTGATGGTTAAGGTCCAGTAAGATGGGGGAGACTGTAATTTATATGAAGATCATTATAGTAAGATACTGCCTTCTTGTGATATGTTCTCAGCTTTATATGTCAAGAGATAGGATTTACCCCTGTAGCTATTTAAGTGATTTGGACTCTGCCCCTACGTTTTGAGGAAATCATTTTGTCTCTTTAAAACAGCATCAGCAGATCTAATCATATATTGTTTATGTATGACACCTTACATTTACACTTACACACTTTATTAATGTCTGCAGCCTATATTCAATTGTTATTAGGTGTTATTCTGCGATGTAGAAGCAACAGTGGAAAGAAGCAATTTGGGGATGAGTAAAAGGGAATGTAAGTCACTAAGAAGAAAGATTGTTGGGGGGATAGTAACAGGTAACAAAATAGGTATGGGGTCAGATTCTGTTCAAAGTCTTTAGTCAGATTGAAAGGTTAATG
This sequence comes from Chinchilla lanigera, assembly GCF_000276665.1. Taxonomy (NCBI): domain Eukaryota; kingdom Metazoa; phylum Chordata; class Mammalia; order Rodentia; family Chinchillidae; genus Chinchilla; species Chinchilla lanigera. The sequence goes on along the minus strand of NW_004955525.1, from coordinate 3,049,015 downwards.
CTGAAAGTTTTTAGAAGATATTTTGGGGAATAAGGACACAATATACGAGGGAAATGTGTACTTTGGCAATGAGAAAAGCTTTGAGGTTGTTGGAACCTGTTGTTATATTGGTGAACCTTTTAGGAAAAAAAGAAGCAAAGGAAGACAAGTGGCTAAGAAAGATAAAGAACAGCAAAACAAATAAAACAGAGCGGATAGAATGTTAATATAAGTGAAGATAGAAATGACTGAGAAAGAGCAGAATACAGTAAACTTTAAACTCAACAGAAAGAATTTAACATGTGAGTGAAACAAGTAAAAATAAGAAAATAGTATTGTAGCAGGAGCCTGAGTTGAAGAAACTAGATTAGGAGATGAGAGGAGACATAAAACAAACACCAAATAAATTAAAGTAAAACACACACACACACACACACACACACACACACACACACACACAGATATCTAGTGGGAATTCAGATAAAATACTTCAATAAGAGAATGTTAATGTAAGTCACATACCCCCATTTTGCCAATAATCTTGTGTTTACACTGTTCCCATCTTGCTTTGGTTGAAGCCTGATTACAGGCAGCCATAGCACTGTCACTACTTTCCCCTTCACTAATAACCCAAACAAAACCAGTCTTAGGAATTCTCTCTACCAGTTCTTAGGCAGAATCTGATGCTATCACCAGACTTGGTTTAGGAACTCTCCCCCAAACCCGCAGGCATGATGGTGGAATTGTGAGCAGGTTCACTTCAAGAAAATGGAGTGGCAATTATACCTGTGCTCTAGTGTGGACCTTTGGGATTCCAGTGAACATGCTTACCTTGCCATCAGGAGGTCTACAGGGGAGTTATGCTAGTGTGAAACTGGGCCCTGAGATTCATTGTGAGGTGGCAGTCTGCAGGCAGATCCACAGGCCCTGTTCAGCCACTTATCCTGTCTCTGTGGGGGTGGGGGAAACTGTTCTTGCCCTTGTTGAGTGTCAATGAAGATGCAACAGAGTTGCAACAATCTTCAGTGTTTGGAGGAGAGGTGACAGGGCAAGAAGGCTGGTATATGCTGAGTCTGACTCAACTGTTCAGCCTCCATAGTACTCATGAATTATTTATTCCTTCCCCAGGGTATTTTGAATTCTCCATAATGGTTACTCTCAAGAAAGGCGGGGCTAAAGTAATATGGACCAGCTGTGGTCATTCCTTTTCACTTCTCCTGTGATCCAGTTGCAAGTTTCTATCCACACACATGAATTGTTTTTCCAACTGATCTTCTGATTCAAGGTGTAAGACTCTCCCCACTACAAGGTACCTGTGCCTTCAGTAAATGTGCTCTGAGCACCTCTGAAACAACTCCTTTAGTCAGACATTTTGAAGCTCTCTGGTTTATATTTATAGATTAAGTAAACAACATCCAAGTACTCAGTGGAGAAGTTCGACTAAAGATATCACAACTCTGGTAATTTGTTTATAGATAGCAGGGCACAACCCATGTGAAAAAGAGTTTTTACATCCACAAACTCATATCAATTGCTCCACTACAAAAATAATCTTATCTAAGTCTTAACAATAAGAAAGGTGTGATTGTTTATATTTCAAAATTGGTAAAAGAATAGATTTTTAAAATTCCTATATAAATTGGTTAGGTAACAGATATATTAATTGCCTTGACTGAATCCTACAATTTAAGCAAACATCAAAACGCCCTATTGTACCCCATAAATGTACACAATTATTCTTTTTAATTAGAATAATAGTTTTCAAAAAGATAGTGTTAAATGCAGTTTGAAACATTTTGCAGAGTGAAAAATGAGTGAAAAGCAGGCCAGAATTCTGTTTTTTTTTTCCACTTCCTTATTATTTTTCCCTTACTGAAATTTCCCAAAGTATTACATTTCCCCAATTATACTAGTAAAATTCAATAAAGAATTTTTTATGATCTGCAACAATTTTTCTTCAGTGCTCTTTCATAATTTTCAATTCCTATTTCTCAAGTTTATTGACTATTCTCTCTATGACACATTAAGTATCTTTTAATCCCTAGTATCATAAAATCTCTTAGTAAGCCTTTGGATGTTACTGGTAGATATTGCTGATAATTCAATAGGGTTAACATCTATTGTTGATAATTCAGTAGGGTTAACACAATTATTGAGGTATTCAGCAGTTTTAGAACACTGATGAACGGTGATTCATTAAACTCGCATAATAAAAAGTATTAATGAATGTAGGTATCTAATTAAGGAAAATCTCAAAATTAACTGCAGATCGATAACATTAACAAATATTTGATAATGGTGCTGAAAACAGATGGATTTATTATATAAATAATTTGCAATGGATATTGTGGTATGATTAGGCCAAACAAGGCATTATATTACATGCTCCCTCCTCATAGATACATATGTACATTTTCAATGTTATGCACATGTAAGTGAGTAACAAACAAAAGACTCTCTCTGTTTGTGATCACCAATAGAATAAATACATGTTCTCTAAAAATTAGTTTAGATCACGAATATAACCAAGAGGTGAGCTAAATAAATTTTAAATTATTCATTTTATAAATTATGATCACAGAATTTGAGAAAAATATACTACAGGTCAATAATCCTCTTGTGTTGATCAGCTAGGTGGTACCACTCATAAAATGTTTTAGTATAATAGTGACAAATACTAATGTTGAAGACAGTTTCTATTCTTGTGAACAACACAAAAACACTGTTGCTTTAGTGATGTATTTTAATATCACTATTCAGTGATGAGCACTGAGATGAATTAGTAGAGAACCCTGCACATGATTATGTCACTTGCAAATTATTGGCTTTTACTGTTATGAATGTGAGAATAAAAATGTTCTGTTGACAGTTAGTACATACACATGTGTATATAATATATAATACATATATGTGTATATATATTATATATATGTATATGTGTGTTATGTGTCTCCTACATGTAGTATATGCATATGTATGTGTCCCATACACTGTGAATCTAGGACATTTTACAAAATCAGAGTATCTGTGTGATTTTATAAATACTTTGCAAACATAAGCAAAAATAAAAATGGGACAGTGACAATTGGGATTATAACTACTACTGTATTTTTGTGTTACCCTTAGGTGTTACACATGCATTGCGTCTATGTTGGAGTATTAAATAAAGACATAAAATTAATACAGTGAACTAATTCCAAAGTCTTCTTCTCCCAATGCATCTTAAATCTGTTCTATTCCAACTGTATGCCAAAATGAAATAAAACATTTTGAAATATGTGTTTCATTCTTCGACATTCTTACAGAGATCTTAAAAATCAAGGAGAAAAGACAGTGTAATTTCTAAAGCATAATGAAATATACACGCTGCCACCATAAAAAATGTATTTTTCCTCTAATTTTATGGCTTATATCTAGATATCACCACAAAGCCTTATGCACTCATAGATGGGGCTTTGGGAAGGTGACATGGTCATGGATATAGGGTAACAGATAATGGGTAACACTGGGTTAATGCATTGATGGGTGTATATCTGGGTTTATGCTGGGAAAACTGTGTGGGAAGAGGTGGGTCAGTGGGGGCATGGCCGAGAAGTAGATATCTTTCCTATTCTCTTGATTGCTTACAGTTTCCCACCTGTCATGGCATTGATCTCCTCTGCCATACCACCCTGCCTTGGTGACAGCAAATTATGGACTAAAACCTCTATAAACCATAAACTTTAAAATACATCTTTCCTTCTATAAATTGTGGATGTCATCTATCATGTCCTAGCAATAAAAAATAATTGACTTATAGTTACTAATTAATTTTGGAAGAATTCACTTCATGAGGGCCTAGCCTCTTATTAAAGATATGTCTTAAGCAATTTTTGTATATCAAGCACTCTTTTAGGCATTTAGGGCAGATCAGGGAACAAAAGAGACAATAATCCCTGCCCTGTTAGATTTTACATTTTATCATGTGGGTATTTTAGCATTTTTTATAAAATTGAACGTTCAATTTTTGTATAATGAACTCAACTCTGCCTCTTTCAGGATGTGAGCATGCATGTTTAAACAACCTGAATATGAACTTTTAATATTTGAAATTTTAGTATTATTGTTATTTCTTATATCTAGATGTTCCTCCAAAGTCTCATGTGGTTATAGGTGGGGCTTTTTCAGAGGTAGTTGAATCTAGAGCATGTGATGCTGGATTAATAATATGTGTTTACTAAATTATTCCACTGATTGGTTTGGCATCATTCTGGGTAGGACTAAGGGTGCCCCACCTTTGGTGTGAGTGCCACCCACAGGAAGGGCAGACAATTTGTATACAATATAAGAGACAGAAAGAGGGCTAGTGTTGCTGCTTGTTGCTTAACGCTTGGTTGCTGCTTGCTGCCTGCCCTCCCTTGCCATGGACTGTTCATCCTCTGCAATACTCCTCTACCATTCTGTCCTGCCTTGGAGCCAGGCAACTATGAACTGAAGCCTCTACAAAATGTAAACTAAATAATCCGTTTTTTTCCCCCTTCATTTGTGGGTGTTGGGAATTTTGTCTCAGGAACAAGAAAAGTTAGTTATCTTTAACAATAAAAGAGTTTTGCTTTTAGTACTCTAGGAAGTTTATCACAGGGGATTACATGTTCAAAACCAGCATGGGTAATTTAGCAGCTTTGCAAGACTTTATCTCAAGAAAACAAAACAAGAAAAAAAATTCCAGATATACAGATCAGTGCAAAAACCTGGGTTGGACTATTCTGCTGAAATGGGTGTGTGTGGTGGAGAGGTTTCCTCTAACATACTTAGTTTGATTTTTTCTTGAATGACCAATAAAGCAATTCAGCTGCTAAATATGGGCATAAAGAGGCACTGCTTAGTATTATGGAAGCATAATTAATTTGACTCAGATATTCAAAGAAAATATGACGAATATATTTTCTCTTGGATCTACTTTTTCTCTCTCTTAAGATAAAATAAGATAACCTTGGATTTTTTGCTCCTTCACTTCACTTTCAAGCGATTCCTACTACAGACTAAGGCTAACTTGGTAACTGGTAGGGTAAGAAGGATGAAAGCATACACAAATAACAACAACAACAACAAAAAAACATTCCAGTTGTTGGTACTGCTTCAGTGACGCCCATTTCTGGTAATACATAGCAGTTGAATAAACAGCCAATATACTTAGAAGGACAGATCCATGCCTGAAATACAATGTGTCTCCCAAAATTTTAAAAAATAAAAGCATAAGTTTATTTATAGTCTCTGAGAGAGGCAGTTTAAAAACGTTAAGTAGGTAAAGAAGATAGATCTCTTGTATATGCAATTTTATAAAGTTCAGACCACAAAAATTATAATCAAATGGCTTGGCTAGGTTTTTGTTTATTTGTTTTGAGATGATCTCCATGTGTTTCTTAGGCTGACCTAGAACTTCTGGGCTAAAGAAATTTTCCTGCTTCAGTCCCCCCTCCCCATTAGCTGAGGCTATACGTATGTGTTACCTCACCCAGCTATTTAAATGATTTGAGCAAAGAACATGAGGGCATAATTTTTTTATATTCTTGTTACATTTTCCTTCATTATATTTTTGATTCCATTTTTGGTATGTTTCATTTTACGTGAAGCACTGGTTGATATGCTGTGATAAAAACCTCTTAAACTATTACAAATATAAGTATTACACGAAAATAAGGTGTATTCCTATGCTGCTCATTACTCCACTTGGCTCCCACTATCCTAATTAGTTTAATGTCGAATATCAATACACTGTTCAGCATCCATCATGTATTGTGCACTCACTTCTGTATTCGTGTTGGAATGCACAAGAAAAACTTCTTCATAGCCTTGATAGACAATACTGTAGTTCAGAAAGTTGGCATGAAGGAATCTGAAACGTTGCAAAAAAAGTAATTAAATTGGGAGAATTATAAACTGGAATAACCGATGAACCCAGTTCTCCCAAATAGACTGATACAGAAAGCAGAGTTGAGCCAGGTACATTCATTACTTTATTTTATACAACTATTCCTGAGTAGTCTCAAAGTTGACATGTGCAAAGAAGGCATTCATGAAATAAATGGCGTTATATTAAAATGGTATTTTCATTTAATTTTATCCTATACAGTGTTCATTCATTTATTTTACTCTATTTTGTATTCATCTTGTTTAACATTTGGGTCTACATGTCTCTGAGAAGTAGACTCTATCTATGCTGCTTCTTTCTCTAAAATATTTATAATTTGTTGATTAATTCCAACATTTTGAACCAGTTAGTGCTGTTTTCTCTAACAGGATGTCAAAATTTGCAAATAATAAACATTCATATAGCATCTGTAAGACAGTTTTCAAAAATTACTATTTTATGTATTTTCTGATTTTTTCTGTGCTATTTAGTTATATTTGAAACATTGATTGGGCAGATTAGCAAGAGACATTTTATAGGGTAAAATATAATGCTTATCTGTAAGTAAATATTCTTTTATACTGTTGCGGTGAATATAATCATGATTATTTTTATGTTTAACAATTTTCTTAATGTAGTTGATAAATAAATGCCAGATATCACAGTAAATAAATCCTACATTTGCCAATGTTCAGAAGGTAATTTCCATTCCTGTACTGTCTTAATTGTTCTAAGTGATTTTGAATCAGTTATTTTATTTAAACTTTATAACATGTATGTGATATGTATGAATATCTATAGGCACTAGTTATACATTTAAAGTGTATAAATGTCTAAATTAATCATTAAATTTGCACTTTATAAATCCTCTAGATGGTGATGTTTTAAGAAGATGCAGTTACCTAGTTAAAGACATCAAATGTGCAAAGATAAAATATTTGCAAAAGAGAAGAGAAACAAAAAAATTTGATGGAATTTTCATCTATCACTTAGATGTGAAATGATGGTTTTATGGTATAAAATTTTAAAAAATCAAAGGGGTAAAGATAGGTGTTATTTAATATCAGAAAATACTCTCATGACTGTTTTAGTTATTTGTTAACAAAATATGATTTCTTAGAATATATATATTTTGAAATGAAGTTGACTTCACCAGACATTCGCCTGACATTTTAAAATAAGCCTGTAATTCCTACTTCTTGGGCAGGAGGGTGAAGAAGGAGGTTCACAAGTTCAAAGCCAGCCTGCATATCTTAAAACACCTTGTCTTAAAAAAATAGAGCTGGGGATGTAGCTCAGTGGTTGAGCAACCTTGGCTTCAATAACTACTAACATAAAAAAAATTACCTGTTTAACCCAACAACATGTTAATATTTATCATATCAATCTTTAAATTATTCATGTAGGAAGACTGATAAATATTTTACTACTAATTATTGAATTTCCTAAACATATACAATTACACTATACTCTTAAACCATTTTATCAGATTATTCTATTTGCATAAGTACCTCAGCATGATTTAGTATATATTTTGTTTTTGTTAGCTGTTAAAATGTCAAAATTATGATGCAATAAGTTCAATAGTTAAAAAAATAAATGAAGATACACCACAGGAATCTTGGAAATGTTGTTTGAAAAAATATCACAATTGATAGTGTGAAAAATAAATCCCAGTAAGTATTTGTTTTTAGAGTGTGTAGTCTATCAACCTAATTTTCCAAGAAAAACTAAGAAAAGATTCTTCCTTAATATCTGGAGATATTCATTCTGAGACACCATGAAACTCTTCCTGGAAAAGTGATTGTATACTGAAATAATCCGTAGTTAGAAGGCACACAACAGAGACGACTAAGAAAAAGTGACATTACAATTGTTTAAAATAATCTTTCTCATTGATTTATCAACTGTCTAAAAACCGATTTGTCAATCTATATGTTCAGCAATATTGCATCGTTCTTATTCTTTTGTACTTTAAAGAGAATATTAAAAATGAACATTAGCAAAATACCAACAGCGTAGACAAAACCAAAACAAAGCAAAAACAATAAAAGTGATGCAGGGTTTCAGAACAAAATGATAGGAATTAACAGTGGTTTTTATATTACATAATTTTATCTTCAACTACCTTGCTCAGATTACCAGACGTAAGAATGCAAGATTAATCAAAACATTAAAGAGAATAAAAATAAAAATAAAAAAATTAGAAACAATACAGAATTTCACTAGATCAGATGGTAGGAATTCAGCAGTGGTTGTTATATTGCGTATTGTTGTCTTCAAATTAGCATCTTATTCCAGAAAGAATGGCTATCACTGAGAAATCAACCAATAACAAATGCAGGAAAGGCTGTGAGAAAAAAGGACCCAGGTCCATCGCTGGTGGGACTGTAGATTCATGAAACCACTGTGCAAATCAGTTTGGAGTTTCCTCACAAAACTAGGATTGAGAGTCCCACTCAACCCAGGTATTCCCCTTCTAGGTATTTTCCCGGAAGAATGAAAATCATCATATCACAGAGATTCATGAGCAACCATGTGTATAGCAGAGCAATTTGTCAGGACTAAATCTTAGAAACAACCCAAATGCCCGTCAACTGAGGAGAATAAAAAAGATGTGGTATTTTTATACAATGGAGTATTACTCAGCTATATAAAAAGATAAACTCGAGGCTTTTACAGGTAAGTGAATGCAACTACAGACCATAGCTATAAGTGTAATAAATCGGACCCACATGTGTAAACTTCGTATTGTCTCCCTAGTGTAAGAACCTGAAAGAGTAAATAAGACCCAAAAGGTACAATAGATATTATGAAAGGGAAAGAAATTGTTCAAGGGAAGGAACAACTGGGATGAGGAAAAAGAGAAAAAGAAAGAAGGAAGGGAAAAATATGTATGTATATAGGATAGCTAAGATAATTGTACTGTTGATGTCTAATAGTTTATTGAAAGGAACAGTTAATGCCTAATTTTTGTCTTTTCGTTGTTATTCTTTTGCACAGAATTTTAGCATTATTTCTATGACTTTTTGTCAGCTCAAAGGCAAAAATAAACTGGATAACAAATTAAAATAGCATTAACTAATGAACAGAGCAATATTTGAAACATAAATAGTATACATATGTAGACTAAATTTTTAATATTCAGTTATGACTCATTTAAGGGAAATAATGTGTAATTCTGTGTGAAATAGGAAAATTAGCATTTATGAGTTAAATAGTACTTCTTGTCTGTTCTTTATTTGTACAATAAGTTCATATACTGAATTCAGCTGTTTTTTCATAACAAATGACATTTAAGACATACAATTCCAGTGTATTTATTAGATGTTCATACAAACACAAATTATATGTCTTACTATCTTTACTAATTTTCATTGCCTTTCTTCTAAATTAACATGTAGGAAAATGTTTTCATGACTTACCAGTATCCTTCAAATTTACCATCAGCTATAATATCACTTTAAACTTAATACTTTCAATTTCATATGTAAATATATTTCCATTCTGTCTTGAAACTGAGTATTAAGAAATGGCTTACAAAATTTGAGAAATCCTAATTTTATTAGGTTTGTTTGTTTGTTTGTTTTTTGGTTTTTCTCTGGTTCCGGGAACCAAACTCACTACCTTGCGCTTGCCAGGCAGGCGCTTTACCTCTGAGCTAAATCCCCAGCCCAAGAAATCCTAATTTTAAAGAAGGTGTACTGGTCCTCTTAAATATCACTAGTATATTTGAAAATGTACAGTGATGGGCAGAAAAAACTGAGTATCTTTCAAGAGATTGCTCTTTATCACATGTAGAAATGTACATCGCAGTTGAACATTTAGCTCTTCTATGATAGCAATTTTGGTCTAAAAATTCCCTCTCCATAAACAACATTGTTAAATTTAAATCATTCTATAGATCCATAATTTAAACTTATAATTCTCCAATCTGGAACCAATCAAAGAATTTAAAATATATACCAAGAGGTAGTAAATTGTTATATTTAATTAACAGTGCATGGGTTATGTGCAACAAAAATAATAAATTGTTAAGAAATGTTTACTGATAACTTAGGGCTCCAAATTTTTGTTTTGAGCTGCTTTTATCCTCCCAAGATTATACTACTACAAAGACTGGGAAAGATTACAAAAAACAACAGAAGTGATTTATAACAATTTATGCTTTTCATTGTGTTATGAATTGCTTTTTTCATAAACTATATTTTCACTGAAAATTATAAAGTATTGCTTAGGAAAACAGATCATGAAATTCATTAAGCAAAATACTATGTTTAATTTATGATAGACCTATTTAAAATATTGAGATTCCTCTTATTTCAAGTTTTTCAAATCATGTTTTGCACTTTGGATACCCACAACACCCAATAAAGTTTATAACCTGCTAACTATTTTTTCAGCAAACTTTATTGCTCATACTTCTTTTCTTTCTGGAAGTAAAACATGAATCTTCCTCTTATACTGAAAAAGAGTTATATGCTACATTTCTATTTCTTTTTTTTTTTTTTTTTTTTTTTTGGTTTTTCTCCGGT
>NW_004955525.1:3008306-3038511 GCF_000276665.1 Chinchilla lanigera | reverse complement strand
TTTTGGTTTTTGGTTTTTCTCCGGTACCGGGAACCGAACTCACGACCTTGCGCTTGCCAGGCAGGCGCTTTGCCGCTGAGCTAAATCCCCAGCCCCCTCTATTTCTATAAATGAAGCAATACATTACTCTAAAATTGACTTTAAATACACTCAAAGAGAAATCAAGAATATGCAACTTTTGGACGCTGTATTGCTGCTTAGGCTAGCAAACACTGTTCAAACCCTAATTACAGAATGTATGTAAGTGTTTTCATTTTTATGTTTACAATATTCTTTTATTATTTTATTAGCACACACTTGTAGTACATGAAATTTACATTCAGTTTAAGGAGTAGGTTCATGCACATAATATATCTTGATTTTTCTTACTCCCCATCCTCTCTCCACACACCTCCATCTCTCTATCTCTAGTTCTAGTTTCCACAGTTTCAGTATTATTTTCACTAATTTTATTATTATTTTTTCGTTCATGTTTGTGGCATGTAATGTTTACATTCTTTGTAGGTCTTTGGTACCTGTAAGATGTGTCATGCAAAGTAATAATCATTGTATTCTATGCCGGATACATATTCTTGTGTGTATAAGTGGAAGTGCAGATAATGACTTTAAGAAAAATTGGCAAATGAAATGTCACCATATTAAACAGTAGTTGAAATGTAAATGGTACAGTAAGGGATATTCTCAAAGTAAGTCAATCCTAAAATGCTGTACTTATACTGTGTTCAACATTCATTTATTTTCAAGTGCAAAATACACACACTCCGTTAAATACGCTTGTATTTAGCCACATGTAATCATTGTTATTTTTATTAACTAGTGCATAGCTTATGAAAACATAATGTGAGCTTTACTAATTATGCAATTTTGCAAAAATAGTTAAATTTATCTTCTCAAACTCTAATTGTGTATTGATTTTGAAAGTAAAGTTACAAAATAAAATTAATGAAATCACTGTTTTTGTTATTAAGTGTTAGTGGCTCAAGTTATCTATTTTTGAGACTATCTCTCAAAGTGTTGCTTTTCAGAATTACAACTTACTTTGAAATCTCATCAATTTGAAAGAGTATGTAATAATTGAAAAATGGCCATTGTTTCATTTTTATTAAATTATGATTTATATATTGCTAATAGACATATAGTATCCTCAAATTTTCTTATATATTACATGAAATGTTAGAAATATTGAAAGATTATGTTCTATTTTTTCTTTGTCACAGATTCAACTCCTTGATGGAGCTCACAGAATAAGCTATCACAGCCAGAATTATTTCAGATTTGTTATAATTTTCCCTGCATGATTTCTTCTTATAAACTGACAACCAGAGAAACTAAAGTTTATTATCCATAATAAAATTGCCGTGTGTTGGGATGTGATATTAAAGATAAGAAAAGTACAAAAATTTACAAGCAAAGGTGATTGCAGCCTACAACAAAGATCTAGAATATTGTCATATTTAAACAAATAAACATCCAGAACTGTGTAGAGCAATGTAGTAGCACTCAACATAAGTAGCTATTAAAAATAACTAAAATTCCATGCCTTCATTATATTAAGAGCATTTCAAAGTATGCAATCATTAAATGTAGCTAAGGGTTACAATAATGTTCAGTGAAGAATAATATAGCGTTTTCATCATCATATAACATTCTACTCTATAGTGCTAATCTTTATGAAGTGATCACTAATCTTGAGCTGTGTATGCATTAAGGACAGTGAAATGAAGACTGAGGTACTAAATTCATAGGTAGGGGACAAAAATTGAAATAGTATAATAAATTTTGTTATTAAATCATTTAGGAATGAGTGCTATTTTATGATATTGAGTGTTGAAACAATTAGGCAGTAAACAATTTTAAGAAATGGGTGACTTGTTATTTAGTTGAGAAAGAATCAAATTTCTCTTCATTTTAAATTGGAAATCCCATTGCTTGTCATGTAAGGGAAAAAATACATGGCTTTACAGGTATAGGTAAATAATATCTTAAAAGAGAATTATTTCCATAAAAGATCATATGATCACAATAAAAATTGTGAGAGATGTTATATAAATAAATATACAATATCTGAAAATTTAAGAAGTATTATGACAGCAGAACTGCTTCCAGTATACAGAGTCAGTATATACTGAGTAGGGTCTATGGTAATGTAGGATACTCACCATGTTCTCATTTACCACAATCATAATCCTTATATGAACACTACAAAGAGTATGACACATGATAAAAATTATTAACTCATTAAAAATTTCAGACAGGAAACTAAATAATACCATGCAACTTATCTAACAGAGAACTTAGCAATTTTGTCACAGTTTTGCTTTCTGCAATATTAGACATATATGCATAGCATAAATTAGTAATGTGATATAAAACCACGCAATGTGAACTCTTTTTCAGAATATTTAGTTATCATTTTACTCAGTCTTTCTTTTATGTCCCCGATCCACAGTCACTCTTTTCTAATATACACTCAAAGCATTAACATATACTGACTGATACAGTTTACAAATTTCCTCATATTTATATTTTCGTGCAGATTTTATCCCTCACTTCTAAGTTTTGCACAGCACTGCATGCAGTCTTAATGAATTCTGGAACTTTGTCATTTTTACTTTGACGTTTATGGTTGTACCTTGGTACACAAACTTAACTGTTCCACAATTCTGAGGAAGATTACCATATCTCTGTTCATGTGGGGAAGCTGGCCACAGTGTTGTTGGTCACCAGATGCAGGTTTTGTAACCAGAAGCAAAATTTTCCCAAATACTTCGGTTCACAAACCAAATAGTTCACAAACAATAACATTCATAAACCAAGGCATTACTGTATATGCAGACATATATATGCATATGTTTAACAGGAAATACTGTTCAAGAAAGAAAAATGCCCTGGGAGTTTAAAAAACTTAGGCAAAATTAATTTACCACTAATAAAAGCCATTTAGCACCAAAATGGAAATGGAATCTTTTTGTTTTCCTATATATATATCCAAATTTTAAAGTAATTACTTTTATCTTAATTTTTTAGAAAAGGAAAAAAGTTCATAAGTCAGCTACTCACTATTGTAGCTTTTCTTTTAATTAATTAAAATATGAATGAGTACAAGTAGTGAGTAGAAAACTAATATTTTAATATTTTAATATATTAAATTTAAATGATAATTTTTAGAACCTACTACATCACTATATATGAGTGTAAATTTATTTGGACTGTTGTGTATTAGCGATTACTTTTCTACTTTTTCCATACCCACTATATAATATTGCTTCCTACAGTTTTAATTTACAGTGTGTCTTTTCCAGGTGTCAATATGTTGACATGTGAATATTTCAAAATAAACTTTGTCTTTTAGCATATGAGTCTATGCAATATTACTTTCAAAGTAGCATTTGGGGCCAGAGGCTAAATCAGGTAGAGAAAATATACTTCTGTTTCTGTGCTGTGTGCCACATTAATGAAAATAATTGAAAAATTAACTAGGTAGCAGGTAATTCTATCATGCATACAAAAAGCCATTTCATGGAGGCATTATTGGAGTGTACTTTTCGTTTTAAACTCTAGTTACAAAGGTAAATGAAAATGTTTCCATCTATGCAAAGAATTAAAACACTCCATAGAGACCTATTATTTGCAACTATCTTAAAAACCAATATTGATAATTTCAAACAAATTACTCATTCAAGGATTCACATACATTCTAGCATGACCATCCAATTCAAACTATAGCTAAATACACTTTACATGGACAAAGATGCAATCATTAATTTTCAGTACTAAAGAATCAAAGTCATAAAATGTTTTCATTCTTACACAGGCCTGGGGATACAGTTCAATGACAGTGTACCTGCCTTGCATGTGTGAGGATCTGGGTTCTGTCCTGTTCCCGGAAGGAAGGGGTGAGAGAATTGGAGAAGTATGGGGGGAAAGGAAGAGAGAAAGAAGGAAGAATAAAAGCTTGTAAGGCTTTTGTTTCCATCCCCAGCACCACTAAAAAAATAAGACAATAAATAAATGAATAAAGTGCACATACATCCTGCACCCACATAAAGAATTCTAAGGCTCTGGGAGAAAATAATTGAACTACAATTCTGGTATTAACTATATCTTTAAATAATTAAAATTTCAAACAAGTCATTTATTCATTCTGTGCCTCATTGACTTCACTGGGGTTCATTTCTAAGATCTTTCCTTGTTTTTCTATCATTCTATTATTGAAGTAAATGTTCACCATAAATCTATAATAATTTGCATATTGGCTCTATATTAAAAGCAATCCTACAACTTTAAAATGTTTTTAAATTACAGTTCCACATATAAAGCCAGAAAACTTCATTTCTAAGCAATACATTTAATAAAATTTTAATTGGTTTAAAATATAAGGTTTAAAGACTATGTGCTTTATTTTTATTAGGTAATGATTTATTGGTTTTCTCTAGCTTGGCAAAAAATTCTTTCATGTAATTTAGAATGAAATCTTGTTTCTGAACAATATTTTAAGGATTAGTCTCAATACCAAGGTAAATCTGGTAATAGTTTGTCAGTAAAATTTTCACTCAAAATTTTATATCTTTTGGTAAAGTTTTCCAGGAGATATCTACAATGACATTTATTATAATGTGTTGCCAAATTTTATACTGACTAATTTGTTGTTTTGAAGAAATAGGAAATATATATTAATCTATTTGATGATGTTAACTGATATTTAAAATTTTCAAGAGGAAGTGTATCAGTTAGGGAAATTGGGTATTTATTTTAATTGGATGACTGTAACACATTTCAAAGTTCTGTAATGTAGAATTGTTTTAAAAAATATTAAAGCAAATACATCTCAAAAATCAATGATTCATTCCACCAACTTCTCTCACCATGCAGGAGCCCAGTGGGAACACAGTTGAACACCAGGGAGAACAGAAGCCCCACCCACCACTTTCCACCACTGTGCAATAGCACTGCTGGAACCCAGATGAAGAGTTCTGAAAAGAGTAGCCCATCACAATGCCTCTCAGCCACAACAAACCAGGTTAACCACATGAGAAGTCCCAAAGAACAGCCTACCCCTTCACTACTGTCAGAACTGAGGTGAACTGCTTAGCAAGGCCCAGAGACCAAAGGGAAAACCAGCAACACAGAGCACACAGGAGGGACATGCGAGACTAGTGGCAAGAAAAATTTAAAACAAAAACAACAATTCGAGCCAAAAACTGACTAAGGCCTCCATGAGACCTGCAATCAATTTGGGAAGTACCCATGACTCTGTAACCAACACTTTTCTCTCAATTTATTTTATATTTTTAAAGTTTTGATTTTAATTTTTTTCTCATTTCTCTTCCCTTTTCTTTTCTTCTTCCTTTCTTTCTGTCTTTCTTCTTTTTTCTTCTTGTGTTTTTCTCTTTTTTCTAAAATTCTGGAGAGAACTCAAGCAATGGAAAACTAATCCCATCCCATAATCAGAGATGAAATTCAGACTGAATACTCATTCACACTTTTTTTTATCCTCTTCTCTAGTTTTGAAAACCTCTTGTGATCATCCTTTGTTCTTCAGCCTTGATTCTAATTCATTTGTAGTGTATTTGTGCTATACAGTATCCTCCTAAAATTTCCCCACCTCAGGGTAAAACACTACACCAAGGAGAAGCACTTTGCATGCAAACTCCTAATTTAAAATTTATTCTATTATGTACTATAGACTCTGCTTCTATGGACTAAAGTACAAAATCAGTAGCTAACATAGTCTGTCAATTTCTAAATGATGCTTGATGCTATTTTTACTGCTAATTTTACTACTTTATCTAGGATGTTAGATATGTTGTAACTAGTGGTTTTCCCTTCTGTAACAATACAGGATCCTCTGAGATAATAACCTCAACATAGACCTGCAACAAAGGACAGGGGACTGAGCCAAACAAATATCAACATACCATCCTTAATTGGCTAGAATATAAGACCTTGCAAAAGACACAAATTAAGAATGTCCTACCACAGAACACATCTCTGAAGAACAGACTTTCCCAGAGAAGCCTTGACACTAGTGACACAGCTACTCACCACAAAAACTCACAATGACAAACATAGATATCAAAATAAAAATATTTGAAATAGAAAACGACAGAATAAATAAGCAAAATGCAATCTCAGACTTCCAGGCCAACCAGAACAAGTACTGGAGATGTCAACATGAAAGAAACATGAAGACACACGTGATTTCTGAAATGACAGCAATTAAAGTAAAGAAACAAATCCATGAAGCCATAGAGGAAATCAGATCAGAAATAATTTCTCAGGTAAAAAAAGAAATGTCAATATTGATAAATGAAATGCTCAGCAAATCTACAGTAGAGATAGAGAAAAAACAGATGATGATAGGAAGAAGATAAAAACTATAAATGGTCAATATAGGAAAGATAGCATGCATGAAACAGATTCAAACAGAAATCCAGGAAACTTAAAAATTCCTTTGAAAGCTGGAAAAACTGCTTCAGTGAAACTGAAGGCAGATTTTCAGACTTTAAAACCAGGATCCTGGCTATTGATCATGAAAGGAAAGATCTCTTGAACATAACAAAGTATCAGGAAATAACAATTAAACAGCTGCAAGATGATGCAAATAAAATAATATAATAAAAATTGGTACCAAGGAAGAAGAAAGAGTCAACATAAATTACATAAAAAACTATTTGCAGAAGTAATGGCAGCAAAATTGCCAAGTATAGGAAAATAATGTGACACACAGTTAATGGAGGCAAATAAAACTCAACCTAGCCAAAACCAAAATAAATCTACATGCACACATACAATAACTAAAATCAGAGAAATTCAGGACAAAGACAGAATATTAAATCTGTAAGAGAAAAGAAAGAGATCACCTATAAAGAACACACATTAAAACAATTGCAGGATGCTCGAAACAAACCCTCAAGTCAAGAAAACCTTAGAGTGAATTCCTTCAAGTTTAAACAAAACAAAACAAAACAAAAACAAAACAAAACAAAAAAACCCCCAATCCAGATAGATGTAGCCTGCAAGGCTATCTTTTAAAATTAATGGAGAAAGAAAATACTTCAATGGCAAAGAACAACATAAGAAATTCATGACCAAGAAAACAAACCTACAGAGTACTGGAAGATATTCTAGATACAGACAAAATTGACCACAATTCCAAGAACATCACTCGAAAGAAACTCTCATGGCTCAACCAGCTGCCTGCAGATCCCAGAGTGGTGGCCAGTGTTCTGCCACCATCTGGATTCACAACTGAAGCCTGCACACTTTCCATGAATGGCCTGGAGACCCTGGTACTGAAGGCCAGCATTTACCAACCATCGCAGTTGTGGTCCTAGTCAGGCACTCTGCACACTGCCTGGGGATTCCAGAACCAGTGCCCCAGCACCCACTACCGTCTTGGAATAAGTCTGACACCCAGGAAAGCTAGAGTTCCTAAAGACCTTTGCTGTGGTGCTCGGGAAGAGTGAGGCTCGGCGCTTTGCATCAGATGTACAAAATGATATGATGAAGGAGCAAAATACAATCTCAGAACTCAACCTCATGCAGAACAAGTCCAGAAGACATCAACATAGGAGAACTTGGAAGTTGCACACCTGAAATCTCTGAAATGATGGCAAATGAAGTGAAGAAACAACTCAGTCATGCCATAGAAGAAATCAAATCAGAAATAATCAGCCAGGGAAAAAAAGAAATGACAACAATAATGAAAGAACTGCTCAGCACATCTAAAGAAGACATATATAAAAAAATAAATAAGCACAGGAAAATGATGGAAAGGTTAATTGAACGATACAGGAAAGAACTAGACTACACAGATTCAAAGAGATATCCATAAATCAAAAGTTGCATTGAAAGCTGGCAAAATTGCTTGAAGAAAGCTGAAGATAGAGTATCAGATCTTGAAGACAGCATTGTAGCTTATGATACTGAAAGGAAATATCTCTTTAAAATAACAAGGGACCAGGAAATATCAATTCAAAAACTGCAAGATCATGCAGAGAGAAACAATGTAAGACTAGAAGGCAAAATATAAATATACGTATGAATAGCTGCGATGACACTATTGCTGATGTCTGATGGTGTATTGAAACGAACAGCTAATGCGCACAATTTTTTATGTTCTGATCGACTTTGCATGCCTGTGTCTTGTGGTCTGAGCAACTGATTTGAAGGTAAAAATATGCAATGGAACTGCAATGATGAACTCCTAACATCTTGTCTAGTAAAACTCTGCATTATCTCTAATGTTTTATCAAAGAATTATTTTCTTATTCTCTTTAATGGTTTGAGCAGTCTTTCATTCTTACATCTGGTAATCTGAGCAATGTAATTGAGGATAGCAATATGTAATGTAACAACCACTGTTGATTTGTATTATTTTGTCTTCAGACCCTGTATCACTTGAGTGTTCTTGTTTAGATTTGTTTATGTTTATGATACTGGTATGCTGCTATAGTTCTATATGTTTTTGTTTGTTTTTCTCTCATTTACCACTCTCTTTAAAATAAAAAATAAAATGTTGGTAATTCCTAAAAAAAAAAGACTAATATCAATGAAACAGAAGAAGTGAATACAAATGATATAAAAATAATGGTTGCATAAGTAATAACAGAAAGTTTCCCGAGCATTAAAAAAGAATCTGACATACAGTAAGAGAGGCATATAGAACTCCAAATGGTAATCACCAAAATAAAACCACACTCAGACATATAATATCAAGATCCCAGAAATCCAGCAAAAGAATAGCACATTAAAAGCTATTAGAGAAAAGAAAGAGATTATCTATAAAGAAAAGCTAATCAGAATCACAGCAGATTTCTCAACAAAAAACATCAAATCAAGAAGAGCTTGGACTGAAGTATTCAAGGTCCTAAAGCAAAACAACTTAAAACCCAGATTGATGTATCCTGCAAAACTATCCCTCAAATTTAATGGAGAAATAAAATATTTCCATGAAAAAGAAAAACTGAAGAGCTTTGTGAGTGCCAAACCAACCCTACAAACAGTACTAAAAGATATTCTAGAAAGATATAAAAATGACCATAATTTCAACAACAACAATAGAAAGAAGCCACCAGGTAGAGAAAGCAATTAAATAGAAAAAAAGTAGGAAATCAACAGCAAGTAAATAACATGATGAAGATAAGCCAACACATTTCAGTTGTAACCATTAATGTAAACACCCCCAACTCACCAGTCAAAAGAAGCAGACTGGCACTATGGATCAAGAAATAAAATCCAAAAATATGCTGTATACAAGAAACATATTTAACTCAAAAGGAAATTCATGCACTGAAAATCAAAGGATGGAAAACTATCCTCCATGTGAAAAGAACCCAGAAAAAGGTAGCGGTAGCTATTCTGTTTGCAGACAATGCGAACTTCAAACCAAAAATAATCAAAAGAGATAAAGAGGTTCCCTACATACTTGTCAGAGGAAAACAAGAAGAAGAGAAAGCAATCATAAATATGTACTCACCAAATATGGGACCATCCAATTATATAAGACATACCTTAATAGACATGAAAAACCAAATAACTTATAATACAATTGTAATGGGGGAATTAATCACCACATTGACACAAAGAGTTAGGTCAATGGGACAAAAAATCAGCAAAGTAATAACAGAATTGAAAAAATCTTAAAAACAAATAGACTTAGTAGATGTCTACAGAGTATTCTACCCCACAATATCAGAATATACATTCTTCTCAGCTGCACATGGGACTTTCTCTAAAATAGACCATATCCCAGCCCAAGGAACATGCTTAATTAATGCAAAGGAAATGAAATTATCCCATGCATATTATATGACCATAGTGCAATAAAAGTGGAAATTAATGGAAAAAGAAATCCCAAAAACTTTGTAAACAAATGGAAATTAAATAATAGCCTCCAAATTGCATAGAAATACTTCAAAGATTCAACAACTGGGATCTCATCTTATTGAAAAGGTTTTGCACATCTAAAGAAATCACCAGCAAAGTAAAAAGAAAACCCACAAATTGGGAAACATTTTTAGTGAACTGTCCCTTGGACAACAGACTTCTACATATAACATATAAAGAATTAAAAAATAAGCCCCCCTCAAATAAAAAAAAACCAAATGCAAAAATGTACATCTGAAATGAATACACACTTCTTAGAAAAAGAAAACCAAATAGTAAATAAATATATGAAAAAATATTCAACATCATTAGTCATTCAAGAAATGCAAATTAAAACAGCATCACAGAAAGAACGGCTATAACTAAGAAATCAAACTATGATTACTTATACACATTGTTGTACTGGGTTTTTAAAATGATTACTTACTTGATCTATCTTGTATGTCTCTATTTGTTTTCTTGAGAAGATATCAATATATAGTACAACAACCATTGTTAATTCCCTACTACGTTGTCTGTAACTCTGTATTGCCTTTATTGTTCCTATGCTATTTTGTAAATGGATGTCTGTTTGCTAATATGTTTTCCTTCTTATATTTTAAAAATAATTTTAAAAAAGAAATCAACCAATAACAAATACTGGTGAGACAAAGGATCCCTTCTCCGCTGTTGGTGGGAGTGTAGACTGGTGAAACCACTGAGGAAATCAGTTTGGAGATTCCTCAGTAAACTAGGGATAGAGGTCCCATTCAATCAAGCTATTTCCCTTTTGAGTATTTTTCGAGAAAAACTAAAAACATCATATCACAGCAATATATGTGCACCCATGTTTATAGCAGTGCAATTTGTAGTAGCTAAATTGTGGAAGCAAACCAAATGCCCATCAACTGAGAAATGGATAAAAAGGTGTGGTATTTTTATATAATGGAATATTACTCAGTTATGAAAAAAGATAAACTTGAGGCTTTTATAGGGAAATGGACACAACTAGAGACCACATTCATAAGTGAAATAAAACAGAGCCATATGTAAGAACCTGAAAGAGCAAGTAAAGTCTAGCAGATACAATAGAATGTGAAACGGAAGGAAACTGCTGAAAAGTAAAGAACAACTGGGATGAGGGTAAAGAGAAAAGAAAGAAAGGAAAAATATGTATGTATGTATACACAGGATAGCTACAGTAGTTGTAGTACTGATTTCTATGCTTCATTGAAAAGAACAGTTAATGCTTAATTGTTTGGTCAATCTTCATGCCTATATTTGTTTCTCTGAGTAACCAATTTGAAGATATGAATATGTAATACAACAACCATTGTTAATTTCCTATCACCTTGGGTGAAATTGTGCATTGTTTGCATTGTTTTTGTGTTCTTCTGTAAATGTATGTGTGTTTGTTAATGTTTTTGTTCTTTTTTCTTTAAAATAAAAAAAGAAAGGAAGAAATAAGCAAGCAGGGCAAGCAATTAAACAGAGAGTGAGAGCAGGGAAACAATAGCAGGAAAATAGCATGACAAATGTAAGCCAATACATGCAGTTATAATTATCAATGCAAATGCTCTCAATCAAAGGAAACAGATGGGCAGAATGGGTCAAGAAACAAGATCCAACAATGAACTGTATACAAGAAAAGTATTTAACTCAAAAAGAAACTCAAGACTGAAAGTCAAAAGATGAAAAGCAATACTCCATACAACAGGAACCACCCCCCTCTAAAAAAAAGACAGAGTAGCTAAAAGGGACAGACAATGTTAATTTCAAACCAAATATAATCAAAGGAGATAAGAAAGTTCACTACATACTTATTTGGTGAAAACTTCTAGAGCAAGAGGTAACAACCATAAATATATGTGCACCAAATACAGGAAAACCCAACTATGTAAGACAACTATTAATAGAGAGGAAAAATAAAATAAGCAATAACACAATTCTAACAGGGGATTTAATACCCAATTTTCATAAAAAGATACATCAACTAAAAAGAGAGTCAGCAAATAAAAAAACAACAGAACTGAGCTAAATCTGTGAACAGATGGATTTAGCAGAAATTTACAGAGTGTTCCACCCAAAAATATCTGAATACAAATTCTTCTCAGCTGCACATGGTATGTTCTCTAAAATACACCCTATATGAGCCCACAGAACATGATTAAGTAAATGCAAAGGAATTGAAATTATCCCATGTGTATTATCTGACCATAGTGCTATAAAATTGGAAATTAATGTCAAAAGAAACCACAAAAACTTCATAAACATATGGAAATTAAATAACACCCTCCTGAACACCAACGGGTCACAGATGAAATAAAGAAGGAATTAAACTATATCTACAATCAGAGACAAATGCAAATATGACTTAGAAGATCCTGAGTGATGTAATGAAGGAAGTCCTTAGAGATAAATTTTTAGTGGTGAATTCTCACATCAGGAAAAGAAAATGAGCACAAATAAGCAACCTAATGCTAAACCTCAAGCTTCAAGAAAAAGAAGAGCAAGTCAAGCCCAAAGCCCATAGAAGGGAAGTAAGAATAAAAATCAGAGCAGAAATTAATGCAATTGAGCCTAAGAAAACAACACAATGAATTAATGAATTGAAGAGTTGGTTCCTTGTAAGAATATACAAAATTGATAAACCCCTAGCCAACCTTATCAGAAAAAGTAAAGAAAATTCTCAAGTCCATGTAATAAAGACTGAACAGGAATTAAACATTACATACCCTGTGGAAATTGAGAAGACTATCAAAAGTTACTTTGAAAATCTGTCCTCACAGAGGTTGGAAAACATAGAAGAAATAGACAAATTCCTAGAAACATATGCACTACAAAAGCTGAATTAAGAAGATATAAAAATTCTGAATAACTCAATAACATTTAATGAAATAAAAAACATAATCAAACATAATCAAACATAATCAAAAGCTTGTCTACAAAGAAAAGCCCAGGTCCTGATGGGTATAATGCTGAATTTTACAATAAATTAAGAGATGATTTAATAGCAATACTCTTCAAAGTGTTTAATGAAATTGAAAAAGTAGCAATTTATCTTACCTCATTCCTGAAGGGAAACATAATCCCGATAACAAAACCACAAAAAGAACTGACCAAAAATAGAATTACAGGCCAATCTCCCTAATCAATATAGATACAGAAATCCTCAGTGAAGTACTAGCAAACAGAATGCAGCAAATCATCAAGAAGTTTATACATCACAAGCAAGTGGGATTCGTTCCAGCAAAACAGGGATGATTCAACATACACAAATCAATAAATGTAACACACTATATCAACTGAGTCAATGACAAAAATCACATGATCATCTCAATAGATGAAGGAAAAGCTTTTGATAAAATTCAACACATATTCATGGTAAAAACCCTAAAGAAAATTGTAATAGATCGTGTTTAACTCAATCTGATAAAAGCCATTTATGACAAAACAACAGCCAATATCATTGTAAATGTACAAAACTGAAAGCTTTCACTCTAAAATCAGGAGCAAGACAATGATGTCACCATCACCACTACCATTCTATATAGTTCTGGAAATATGAGGTAGAACAGTTAGAGAGAGAGATACATAAACAGAATAAAGATAGGAATGGGAAAAGTTAAATTATCTTTATTTGCAGATGACAGGATACTCTGCATAGAAGAGACCAAAATCTCCAAAAGATTTCTAATTTTTAAAACCAAATTAAGTAGCATAGATGGATATAATGTCAACAATCAAAAATCAGTAGCATTCCTGTCCACAAAAAACAAATTCACTGAGAGAAATTAGGGAAACTACACCTTTCACAATTGAGCAAAGAAAGTAAAAGATCTACACACTGAAAATTACAGCACTCTGAAAAAAGTGGCCAAAACGATATCAGAAAATGGAAATCTATCTCTTGCTCATGGATAGGAAGAACCGACGTTTTGAAAATGGCCATACTCCCCAAACTGTTATACAAATTCAATGCAATTCTATTAAAAATTCCAATGGCATATATCACAAAATTAGAGAAAGCATTCCTGAGATTCATTAAGAAACAGATGAGACAGAATAGCAAAGGCAATTTTGACAACAAAGGCAAGGCAAGGGGCACCACAATCACTGACTTGAAATTTTAGTATGAAGCTACTGAGATAAAATCAGCATGGTATTGGCCAGGAGCAAAAACAGATCTGAGGACTAATGGAATAGATTGGAAAATTCAGACACATCTACAAACACACTCTGCCACCTTATCTTTGACAAAGATGCCAAACATATTCAGTGGAAGCAAGATAGCTTCTTTAATAAATAGTTCTTTTTCCATGGGCTGAAGACTAAAACTAGACCCACATCTATCACCATGCACTAAACTAAAGTCAGAATGGTTCAAAGATCTAAATATGAAAACCGAAACAGTAAATGTACTGGAAGAGAAAGTTGGTAGACATATAGAGGACATAGGTATAGGCAGAGATTTCATTAAAAAAAAAAAAAAAAAAACCCAAACTGCGCAGGAAGTACTACAAAGAATCAACAACTGGGATCTCATTTTATAAAAACTGTCTGCACATCAAACTAAGTGACCAAATATGTGAGAAGAAAACCCATACAGTGGGAAAAATATTTAGCCAATAGTCCCTCAGAAAAAGGACTTATATCTAGAACTTGTAAAGAATTGAAATTAAATCAGATGCCCCAAGATTCAAAGACCCAATCCAAACATGGCAATCGGAGATGAAAACACACTTCCTAGAGGAGGAAATGCAAACAGAAAATAAATATATATAAAATTTTCAAAATCATTGATCTTTTAAGAAATGGAAATTAAAACAACACTGAGATTCCATCTCACCCCAGAAAGAATGACCAATGTCAAGAAATCAACCAATAACAAATGCTAGCAGGGCTGTGGGAAAAAAGGAACAATTTTACTCTGTTGGTGGGAGTGTAGACTGGTAAAATCATTGTGGATATATTTTAAATACCTAGGATTAGATGTCCCATTTGACCCAGATATTCTTCTTCTCGGTATTTTCCCAGAAGAATGAAAAGCATCATACCACAGTGATATATGTGCACCCATGTTGATAGTAGTGCAATTTGTAATAGCTAAATCTTGGAAACAACACAAATGCCCATATACCAAGGAACTGATAAAGAAGATGTAGTATTTTTATATAATGGAGTAGTACTCAGGTATAATGAAGGATAAGCTTGAGGCTTTTATAGGTAAACGGATGAAACTAGAGATCATATTCATCAGTGAAATAGATCAAACTCCCATGTGAAAACATTATCTTATCTTCCTAGTGTAGGAAACTAAAAGAGCAAATAAGATATGAAATCTGCAATAGATACTGAGAAACTGAAAGAAACTGCTCAAAAGGAAAGAACTGGGATTGGGTGAATGGGAAAAGAAAAATATTATATGTATAAACACAAGATAGCTAACAATAGTACCAATAATTTTTTTTTTTAAATTTCGGTTCTTGCTTACATTGCTTGATAATTTTCCATGCCTACATTTTGTAATCTGAGCAACTACTTTAAGACAGCGATATGCATTACATTAATCATTGTTAATTTCTTACTATCCTGCTATGAAACTCTGAATCATAGTCTTTATTTTTAATCTTTCTGTCTTTAAAAAAATCAAATGATTTTTGAAATAGTTTTTTCAACTGAAATATATGAACTATGTCATCATAATTTTGTGCTGAATATTATAAAAATTTAACATCTCTAAATTTGATCATTTTAAAATAAAAAAGTTAATTAAAATTTGTTATAGTAGACAACTACAACATTGCACCTTTGTAGTTTTCCACAAATTTCAGGTGTTAATTTTCAAGAGGAGCTGTTAAGTGAATCAGAATTTACATAAGGTCAGTCTTTCTCTACTTCTATTTATTTTCATTCATAATAACAAATTTTCTACATAAAATATTTTAAATATGTTACCTACATACCAATAAGTTTTAAGGGCTTCATTTTATTTTTTTCTGCTGCTGGAAAATAAATGTTAATCGCTTTGGAAAATATTACACACCATGAGAAAAACAAAAATTAAAAACAAAAAAATTTGTATCTATTGAAATTTTTAATATCTAAACTAGAAAACTTACCTTTAAAAATAATTATATGCTTCCAACAAATGTCATTCTATTTAATTTGAATCCATGATACCTCTTTAGCTAAATAACACTTATTCTCTAGTCACAACTTTTAAATAATCTTCTCTGGTCATACAAGTTCACCATCTATTAGGCCAATGCAAAACTCATTTTCTGTAAGAAAGTTTCCCAGGTTGGAATAAAATGGGGAATATCACAGTAAGATGAGAGTAAGAATGATGTCAAATGTAAGTGTATAAAAGACTTGCAGTAACAGTACTTCTGGTAAAGGTAGCAAAGTTTTTGAGCAATGAGGTTTTTTATCTTTAACTTTTAAAATCCCATTAGTAGTTACTATGTGTCATGTACATTCAAATAAAATTTTCCCTTACTCATATATTCATTGATTATTTCTGTTTTCCCTTTGAAACAGAAGAGTGAAGTGTGCTGGAGTTTACCTGTCGTCCCAGCACTCATTAGAGGCAGGAATTTCTCAAGGTAGATGTCAATTTGGGCTATATAGGAATAACCTCTCTCAAACAAATCAACTCCCAAAAAAGCACAGAATATTATTTTGAAGTAATTTAACCTTGATTTAATTTGGCTTTCTATATTAATTGTAAGGTACAGGGACTACAACCCCTAATTTTTTGCAGTTCCTCTCTACTATCTCTAGCCTTAGCAAGCAAGCACGGTACAAATACCAGGGATTTATAATGTTGCATGTATTAAGTATCAGTAAAGAATAAAATTAACTTGCCAACGATTAAGCTACAAAATGTCTTAGTAGCAGCATTTTGTAAAATTTAAACTGTTTCTAAATATAGTAATAATGTGATTAATAATGTACAGCTATTTTTAAGGGATATGGATACTTTGGGAAGAATTGTGCTATACTGAGTGAAACTGGGGAAGCAAAAATTTTGGGCAGGCCTTTGAAGGAAATTTGGAAATACTGGAGGTTCTAAGAAGTGACAACCACCGAATGAAAAAGGAAGAATGATTCACAGCATTTGGGGAGGTGAGACTAAGGGAATAAGAACCTTTCATAGAATCTATCCAGGTGAAGGAGAGGGAAAAAGAATTGAGGGAGAATTTGGGGGTGATAGAGAAGATGATGAAGTTAAGGTTTAGGTAGGGGTTTAGAAAAATTACAGACACTCAAAATAGAAAAGATTATATTTGGGGAAACTAATGAAACTGAAACTTAATTCAGTGACTGAAAAACTTACAGGATTGAAAGGAACAGGAAGGGGTTGGAAAGACTTACTGCATTTGGAAGATTCTGGGAACCATTCAGACTGTGGATTCGAATATTTGGAAAGAATGGTGGAAATGGTAAGATGAGTAAGGGAGAGAACAATGAAAATGATGGCATATATTTAGATCTTTCCTTTACTGAATAAAATTTGAAGTAATTGTAAAATTTGCCATGGGCGAGATTTTTTTTTTTCTTGTGGTACTAAGTATAGAACCTAGGACCTTCACACTAACTATATGCTCAGGCTTGACTGATTGATTTATCGTTACAAGGCCTTACTAAGTTCCTAAGTTCCCTAGGCTGGTTGGAATTTGTGATTCTCTTGTCTCAGCCTTCCAAAGTACTGATATTACCGCCATATGCCACCACAGGATGGAAACTTTTCAAGCATCTAGTTTTTCAGTAATGACAGGACCATGTATTTCACATTTCTTCATCCACATAAAGAAATTATGAACAGACATTTGTAAAAATAATAACAAGTATAAAGCATGATGGCAAGTATCTGTAAACTAGGACTCTGGGAAGCTGAGGCAGAAGGATTGCTAGTTGTCATCAGCCTGAACAGTTTAGGGATTTGGCAAAAGAATTTCTTCAAAATGCTTTTAAAAGGCTGAGAAATATAGTTCAGTTCAAAGGCCCTGCATTCAATCCCAAGTACAGCAGATAAATGATAGAGAGATGATAAAGATTTATGTATTTATAATTATATGAGGAATATTATGACAAGTTTGAGGGAGTGTACTGAAGTACCCATTAATCACAAACTTTACAAACTGAAATTATTTTGGGAAGAATTAAAACCTCCAGGAACACTTACCATTATTTACAAATTTGATTTAATTAAATAAAGCATTTTGCAACTTTTACTTAAGTATTTGTAGATTTGGGAAAATTTACTATTTACTTAATCAAATCATCTTCCTATCAGTACAAGAAATTCATGTATTTATTCTTTAGAATACTCTTTGTATTTGTTTGGCATACATATGTTAAGTGTATTTTACGTGCAAAAATTAGGGAGAACAATTCCTGTATTCAGGGTGCTGAAAGTCCACAAAAGCACTTTTTCAGAATGTGATATATAAAATACATAAAATAGAATTTTATTCAGCCATAAAAATAAATTCAAGTCATTTGTTGGAAAATGGATGAACCTCAAATCCATAATAGTAATGAAAATATATCAGAAACAGAAAATCAAATATTACATGGTTTCTCTTCCATAAGAAATACCATCTAAATAATTAAAATAAAGACAGGCTATTTGTCATAAAGGAAAATAACAGAAGGATAGAGGGAGAGGAGAGGGTGGGGGAAGGAATTGAACGTAGTCAAAGTATGTAAATAAATTCATAGAAAGAGTCTGCAAAAATGTATACACACTTCAAGAAAAGAAAAACAGGATGATTTTTTTTTTCAACTGATGGTGTTACTCACATATGGGGGACCATGAAGGATGTTGAATATCATGGAAAACCCACTATACTGCCTACCTTTAGAGAAGAAATTGATTATGCATGTGTAGTCATCTCAAAGACCAAGGTTACCCAAGAAGCAATTTTCCATACTAATAAATGTCTGAAAGATAATGGCAACCACTTTGAGCATCTATTGTACTTTTAGAGGCCAAAGGTAACTTGTGTTAATCTCAGGATGTCTTGATAAATTTAGTATTAAAATATGTATACAAAACATTCATGAATAAGGAGAATGAAAAGGGTTAAAGGGAGGGAAGGTGAATGGGGAAAAAGGAAGTATCAAGATATATTATGAACAGGTACGTGTTCTTTGTGATGAATGGGAATATTATGTACATCAAAAGAGTACCAATAAAATTAATGTAGAAGAAAAATAGCCTTTTAAAAATATATTCTTTACTAACTGCCCACTTCAGATGATATAGTGTCATGTCCTGATGATCTAGTCCAGTAGAGATATATAATACAATTTGTGGCATTTTTGCTGTTTTACATTTCTGCACATGATATCCACCAGCACATATGAATAATAAACTTTCCTTTTTTATTCATTCTTAGTGTTAATATTTTAAGCTTGAAGTTAATTTTCGTAAAAGAAACATGAAAAGATGGGAAGGCAAATAAACTTAATATTCCTGAAAAGACCCAGAAAAATAAAACTTATATGATAATATAAAACTCACCTTAAAATACCTAAATGAAAACCCAAATTCCTACAGTTCTTATAGTGTTCAGCAATCGGCTGTGGGATAGAGGACAAAAAGAGGAGGAATAAAGGTCTTTGCCTTCATTACAATGTAGTTAGTTTAAATTTAAAATAAATGTCCTGAAACTACAGGACTTTGGTAAACCATATGCAGTACATAGAAGATTTCATACTCCTGTTAGTTTCAAGGAGGCAATGATTCTGTATGCCCTGATCCATAAAGTGTTTTTAGCAGCAAATCAGCCAAGAATCTGAAATGTAGGCCCAAGATATTCCATAAATTTAAACTCTACTCTCTGCTGTCAACCCCTGACTTGAAATTATACTACAAAGCTACTGTGATAAAATCAGCATGGTACTGGCACAAAAACAGACCTGAAGGTCAATGGAATGGATTAGAAGATACAGACACAACTACAAACACATTGTCACCTTATCTTTGACAGAGGGGCCAAACATGTTCACTGGAAGAAAGATAGCCTCTTTAATAAATGGTGCTTGAGGTATTGGCTTTCCACATGCCTAAGAATAAAACTAGACTCATGTCTATCACCACGCACTAAATTAAAGTCAAAATGGATCAAAGATCTAAATGTTAAAACAGAAACACTAAATCTACTGGAAGAGAAAGTAGGTAAAAATCTTGAAGACATAGAGGTAGGCAGAGAGTTCATGAGCAAAAAACAAACTGTGCAGGAAGTACTTCAAAGAATCAACAACTGGAGTCTCATCTTGTTGAAAAGTTTTTGCATATCAAAAGAAATCAACAAGAGAGTAAAAAGAACACCAATGAATTGGGAAACAGTTTTAGCCAAGTGCCCCTCCAACCAACGGCTTTTATCTAGAACATATAAGATTTAAAAAAAAAAATCAGACCTCCAAAATTCAAAGATCTAATCTGAAAATGACTTTGTCTGCTAAGGATAGCTTAAATAATAATGTCATATTCACTAATTGGACAATTCCATTGGATCATTACAACACTACTATAAACATAAAGCACAGAACTTGAACTATGCAATAGATTTATCAAACAGTAGAAAACATAGATTCCACGTACTAAAGTAAATACTAAGTTTGATCTTAGTCCCATTGACTAGTAGTATTTATTTTCTAACTGACTAAAATTGACATGTCTCCTTTGAATATTAGTTACATATTGTGTCACTAAGACTTATTAACTACAAATATATATTAATTTTAAAATTCTTTAGTTATCAAAATATTCTTACTTATGATGCCTTTTGATATCAGTTCACGTTATCATAGATGGGAATTTCAAAATTTTAAGCAAGACAACATAACACTGTCTCACCTAAGCTTATTAGCTTCTTCCAACGATTACAAATTTGAAAGTAGTTGAGGCAAGACTTGTATGACATGTGATATGTAAATTGCTTCCTTCCTACAAAAGTTTTTCCTGTGGTAGTTCAAATGACCAATACAATTTTAGCAAGTAAATAATACATGACAAAGGCTCATCATTTTATGGTAGGATCTTCCATTTGGCTGTAAGAACTTCAACTCAAAAAATGGCTAAATAATTTTCCCCAACTTTGAATCTGGAAAGGAGGAAGTAGGAAACATAAACATTGTATTTTCAATATAATATTATAACATCTCTCAGATTCAAAAACAAAACTTCCACAATGCCTTTGGAGGTGTTGCATGCAGAAGAGTTGCCTAGGTATTAACAGGAAAGAAGATTTTACACATTTTAAAACTCATTTATGGGTATATATTTATTTATTTATTTATTTTTGCAGTACTGAGGGCTGAATCCAGGCAGTGTTAATAACATATCCCAGTTGAGTTTTTTAGATTTATTTGATTTGTTATTATATGTTTGTAGTACATTCTGATTACATTTGTCATGAAGAGAAGATTTTATGCTTTTTGAAAATCCAGCATATACTTCTACATTTTTCATTCTAATTAGGCCATTTTATTAAACCACTTAAGTATTTATATGAAAATTTGGGCAATTTTACCTTCATTTAAATATATACTCTGTTTTGTATTAGTGTTTTGCAAAAATCATTGATTACGTGAACAGTTGACAAGAATTATACTTACATCCTTTGAGTATAATTGATAGCACTGTAATTTACACTTTCAAATATGGAAAACTGGACCATGTCCCTTATGATTTTTTGGTTATTAACTTCCGTAATACCATACAAGTGTTTTAAACTCCATCAAAAATTTCTGGAACTGTGGTATCCAATAGAACTTTCTGGAATGTTAGAAATTCTGTTACTCTGCACAGTCTAATATGGCAGCCATACAGGTCGTTTTGACACTGAAATGTGGCTAGTGCAGTTTAGGAACAGAATTCTTAATTTTATTCAACTCTTAATTAAAATTTAAGTAGCTACATGTAGCTATGACCTACCATATTGGATAGCACACTTTAGAGGTAGTTCACATTCTTTACTTTATCTGAGGTATGCCTGAATTTACTTAAGGCAAATGTATTTTGTTGGACTATTTCAGCCTACTCCATTAAGCCACTGATCCACATACCTATCCATCCAGCTGATTTGTGCTTCTTAAATACCAATGGTGTATAAAACAGCATTAAATTTATCTTGTAGGGCATTTACAATTCAGAAATGATAAGTAACCAAATTATAATAATATTTTATATAAATATTAATGGGAAAATAACCACTAATGTTAATCAAATTTTTAGAATTTATAATGAACTCAAATGATATCACCATTCTGAAACAGCCAAATATATTTTTGTTTATGAAAATTCACCTCCGGAATCATAGAGCTAAGAGATAATGAGTATTATTTCTTTACAGACAATTGTGAACTACAGATACTTGACTAATATGAGTGCACTTGTTCAATAATGTTTCAAAGAAGAAATTTAAAAATTATAATTTTTATGTTTAACTATTTACAAACTGCTCAGGAGTGACATTTTATGACTGGACTATGCCTATGTTTGTAATTTTCTTCGTCCTGGAGTGATATATAAAGGAAAGAGGTTATGGATGCATAGTTAGCTGACACATGTATTCTTAAATTCTGGGATTTGTGATCCCTAATAAAAAAATTCTATGAACTTGACCAATTCTGGAATTTGTGATCCCTAATAAAAACGTTCTATGAACTTGACCAATCAGTCAAATATTAGTAGATGAATTATTTTTGCCTGTTTTACACACACACACACACACACACACACACACACTTTTTAATCAAAACATTGTAAATGGCAAATTCTGAGTGAAATATTTTTATCTCCTCAGATTGCTCTTTCTTTTTGATAATGCAACATGTCAAGGTCACAAACTAACTCATGAAGATATAATTGTCTACGAGAATAATTATCGATTGATTTGATAGAACAAATAGAATGTATCTTTTAATGATAGCTGTTCTGAAATTCATGACATGGCACAGAATTTCGGCTGAATAGTAGTCAAATATAGCTAACTACTGTCAAGCCCCTCTCAAAGATCATGTTTCTTTTTAATAAGTCCAGTTATAATAAAGTTGGAATGGCCATTATTTGATGCTTTGAGTTCTTTTAATCTAACACTGCTAATAAGATAACTTACTATGGTAGTAAATTCGGCTAACTGCAAAGTGAAGCAAACAATCACATGTATGATCATATTTAAAGTAGGAACATTGAATACTGGATAAAACACCAAATTTTAAGTGCAACATTACTGTAAAAAAAAAAAAAAAACAACTGCCTGCCAAGTACTGATTCTAGTAATACTAACTTTATTACGCATTGGATAGAGTATAGCAAGAGGTGATGCAAGGTTTTTTAAGTATCTAAAAAAATAGTCTATATTACAGACATGAAGATCTTGTACATTGAACGAATGAGTTCTGTTCCTGTGACTAGGTTGTTAAATGAATTGGTCTCCGAATGTGGAATTTTATATAATATGTACATTTTAATATTCAGAACAAGGAAATAGTCAAAGGAAACTTCAGTGTGATGACTTTGCTTTTATTTGCATAACTGTTACATGCAGTCCTGTAATGTATAACAGAACACAAAACTACAGTATTGTACTGTACAGTACAATCAGCAAAAATTACAGTACTGTTTAAACAAGGTGTACTGTACCAAAAGAAAGATATTGAGTCTCTATAAACAAGAAGTGCAGAACTGCACAAAAAATGTAAAAGACAGGCCATAAGTCCAAGTGGCGGGTCGTAAGTCCAAACAGCATGCTTCGATGGTAAGTCCAAACAGTCGTTAAACAGGTAGGTCGTTAAACGAGGAATATCTGTAATATGAAAGGACGTTTGAAAAGTTTAGCACAAAGAAATACACTACACTTGTAAGTTATTCTTTCTGCTTGGCTAACATTTTTACCAGTTCAGATAGATAATGAAATTTTTAATTTTTGTTTAGGAGACTCTGAGAACTTATTAAAGAGTTCCCACAATAAAATGCAGGTGAATTCCGTAAAAGGATTAGTCTTTCAAGCCAGGACAGGTAATAAATTCCTGTGATCTCAACATGCTGTAAGGCTTTCACAAGAGGATTCCAAGTTCAGGTCCAGCGTGGCCAAATTAGAGAGTAAAGAAAACCCTGTCTCAGAATAATAATTGCATATTAAAAAAAAAAAAAGAGTTCAGGACATAGCTCAGTTTGATGATTCTGGGTTCAATTCCCAGTATAAAAATATTAGTACTTCATAGAGATTTTAACATAAATGAAAAAGTACTTCTAATAAATTAAATTTAAAGTAAAACACAGCTAAGAAGTTGAAAATGTTAACTGAAGAATTTAGTTTATTGTTTTCTATGTTTTACATTATAGAAAAACAATAAAAATTACTCAAGAGAGAGAAACCTAATATATCAGCTAAAAGATACATACTGCTCAATCGACTCTACACAAACATTTTCACGTTGCCACGATTATGAAACTAATACAAGTGGTGGTGGCACAAGCAGTAAGTCAAAACGGATAGGGATTGCAGTGGAGGCAGTAGTGGCAATGGCAGTGGCAGTTGCAGCACCACTGAACATAGAGAAAAAAACAGCAAGACCCCTTCTTCCTTATGACCAGTGGCATGAGAGAATGACACAGGATTAAAGGAGCCCTGTGCCATGGCACAGCAATGAGTGGGAGATTAACATTCCCAATATGGGGCAGTCAAAATGGAGCCAAGCAACCCTGGGCAGGAGCAGTAGAAGCAGAGATTCAGCTCACCACACCCCACTTGACCCTGCCCTGCAAGTGGTGCAAGAAGACAGAGACATTCCAGTTGAAGTAGAACAGAGGATACTGTGCAAAGAACAGGAGGAGCCAACTTTACAGTGGACTGGGAACAGCCTCTGTCTGAGCCGGCCACAACAACCAGGAAAGAGATGCAGAGACAAACAGGGTAAGGAGTGCACAATCAACAGAGGGGCATACAGAAAGTTACTGGCTAAAGACTATGCCCCAAACCCCTTACACCCAGAGGGTAAGATTAGCCTCACATCCAAAACTAAATCTACTGCATGCTTAATTGTTTAATGGGATTATTCAGCAGTTTAGGTCATAGATGTGAACACTGCCAGAGAACTGTGGACACCAGGAGAATTTTATTGTGTTTTCCTTTGTTTGTTTCATTTTGCTTTCTCTCAACATTTCTTTTGGTTGTTTAGGATTTTACATTTCTTTTTGTTCTAATCTATTCATCTTTGTCCTTCTTCAAATATCTGTTGTCATTTTATGATATTTCCATATGAGTAAACATTGTCTGTTTTTTCCTAGTTTGCTTCAATATTCTTTTTCTTTCTCCTTTATTTTGCCTCTCCTGCTCTCTTCTCCAGTTTAAAAACGTTTGCATGATCATCCTTTGTCCTCTAGCATTGCTTCTACTATA
Source organism: Chinchilla lanigera (assembly GCF_000276665.1). Classification (NCBI taxonomy): domain Eukaryota; kingdom Metazoa; phylum Chordata; class Mammalia; order Rodentia; family Chinchillidae; genus Chinchilla; species Chinchilla lanigera. Next base: position 3,013,219 of record NW_004955525.1, on the reverse strand, counting down.
TTTCTCTTAATTCATCTTTCAATTCTGTCACGTATTCCTCTTTAACTTCCCCACAACAGAGTAAATTCACTATACTAAAGAGAAACTCTTTGCATACAAGTTCCTGATATATGTTGGATTTTTCTGTATAACTGTAAATCTTGCCCATGGTTGAAGCTACCAAACTAATAGTTACTATAGTTTGTCACTTTCAAAGTTGTGCCTGATGCTATTGTCACTGATAACTGTATTACTTTCACCTAGAAGTCATATCTGATGTAATCAGTTGTTCTCCAGTGTATGAAAACCTTGTGATTGTCTGAGGTCATAGCCATCACAAAAGAATAATTTTAAAAGACTGCATGCCAAGCCAAATAGATAACAATATTTCATCCTTAATACACTGGGAAGGAATGATTTTGGGACAGAAACAAAAACCAAGATCCATGTAGCACAGGGAACATCTCTGAAGAATAGATATTTCCTAGGGAGGCCTTGATGGTAGTGATAGTTATGTAACATAAGCAATTTAAAAGCAGCAATAGAGAAAAAAAATTAAAATTTTTAAAATAGAAAATGACATGGCACAGAAGCAAATGCAACCCCAGACCTCCAGCCAAGCCAGGACAAATCCACGAGACAAAGAGGTAGACAAAATCAGAAGCCACCTACCTGAATTCTCTGAAATGACAGCTACAGAAGTGAAAAATAAAGCAAAATAAAACAGGTGAATGAAGCTGTAGAGAAAATAATCTCTCACATAAAAATAGAAGTGAATGTCAAAATGAAGGACTTGCTTAATCAGTCTTGAGTAGACACAGATTAAAAAACAGAGGATCTTAGAAAAATGTTGGAAACCATGAATGTGCAACATAGAAAAGAACTGAATCGATGAAAAATATTAAAATGGATATCCAGAAAATTAAAAATTCCTTGAGAGTATATTTAGCTACCTGAACGAAGGCAAGGAGAGAATGTCTAGAAGACAGGATTGTGGTGAGGGACAACAGAAAGAAAGATATCTAAAAATAGCCAGAGTCCATGAGAAAAACAATCCAATTACTGGAAAACAATGCAAAGAACAACATATGAATGATCAGAATCAATGAGAGAACTGAAGACAGTGCAAATGACATAAAAAACCTGGTTCACAAAAGTAATGGCAGAAAAACATCACAAATTTGGAAAACTAATTTGACATACAAATAAATGAGGCATAAAGAACACCAACGAACCATTACCAAAATAAATCTGTGACAAGGCATATAATAATCAAGATTCCAGATATTCAGCTCAAGTACACATTATTAAAAGCTGTTACAGAAAATAAGCCATTTGCCGATAAAGGAAAGCATATCAGAATCACAGCAGACTTCTCAACACACACTGTTAAGTCAAGGAAAGATTTGAGTGAAACATTTCAGGTCCTGAAAGAAAACAACCTTCAACCCAGAATGATGTACTCTGGAAACTGTCTTTCAAAGTCAGTGGAGAAAGAAGATACTTTCATGACAAAGAGAAACTGAAGAAATTCATGACAACAAAACCAGCTCTACAAAATGATCTAAAGGATATTTTAGACAGAGATAATACTGACCAAAATTCCAAGACTATCGATAGAAAGAAGACATCAGGCAAGGAAAGCAATTAAGCAGAGAGAAAGACAAGAAACCAATAGCAGGAAAACACTATGACAAGGATAAGCTAATACACACCAGTTATAACCATCAGTGCAAATGGTCTCAATTCACCAATCAAAAGAAATATATTGGCAGAAAGAATGAAGAAACAAAATCCTATATATAATATGCTGCATACAAGAAACATATTTAACTGAAAAAAAATTCATACACTAAAACTAAAAGGATAGAAAAATACTCCAAGAAACAGAAACCCAGAAATTAGCGGGAGTAGCTATTATATTTGTAGACAATGTAGTTCAAACCAAGAATAATACAGAGATAAAGACACTACATACCTGAGATTTTATATATATATATGTATAAGCACCTAATTCATTTGCAACTAACTGTAGAAAACACATATTCATACAAGGACATGGAAAATCAAATACTTACCAAAACAATTGTTATAATGGACATTAATAACCCACTGTCACAAAGACAAAGATAAACTAGAAAAAGAATCAACAAAGAAATATCAGAAATGAACTAAATATGGGAACAAATGGATTTCATAAATGTCTACACGGAGATCCACTAAACATTAGAATACACATTCTTCTCAGCTGTTCAGGTGATGTTTTCAAAAATAAACCACATATTGGCCAATAGATTATGCATCAAGTAGTGCAAAAGAACTAAAATTATCCCATGTATATTATCAGACCATAGGACAATGAAACTGAAAATCAATTGCAAAAGAAACCACAAAAACTGCATAAACACATTGAAATTAAATAGCACCCACATGCACAACCAATGGGTTTCAGATTAAATTAAGAAAGGAATTAATATCTAACATTAAATGGTAATATCAGTACAACATACTGGAATTTACAGGATAAATTCAAAGCAGGCCTAACAGGGAAGTTTATTGCAGTGAATTTTACCATCAAGAAAATAAACTGAGCTCAAATAAACAACTTTGTTGAACATTCAACTTCTAGGAGAAGAACAATTCAAGGCCATAGCTCACACAAGGAAGGAAATTATAAAACTAGAGCACAAATTAATGGAATTGAAATGAAGGAAGCAATTCAAAGAATCAATGAATCAAAGAGATGAATTTTTGAAACATTAAATAAAACTGATAAAACCTTAGCCAAGGATGCAGTGACGGTTCAACAAATGCAAATAAACAAATGTAATACACCATATCGACAGAGCCAAAGACAAAAATCACTTGATCATATGAATACATGCAGAAGGAGCTTTTGAAAAATTCCAGCACCATTCCTGATAAAAAAAAACGTGGAGAAAATTGAAATGGATGATATATCAATCTTATAAAATCAGTCTATGACAAACAAACAGCAAACATACTAAATGGTTAAAAAACTTAAAGCTTCCACTCTACAGTCAAGAATAAGAAAAGGATGTCCAGTAAAACCAATCCTATTCAATATAATTCTGGAAACATTAGCCTGAGCAATTAGATGAGAAAACGAAATGGAAGGAATAAAGGATAGGAAAGAAGAAATTAAACAATCATTGTTGGAAACTGATATGATATTCTACATAGAACACCTCAAAAACTCCAACAAAATAATTCTATATTTAATAACCACATTCAGCAGCAGAGCTGAGCATAAGGTCAATACTCAAAATTAATAGCATTCTTGTACATAAATAACAAATTCAAGGAGAAAGAAATGAGTGACACAATACTTTTCACAATGGCATTAAAAAATGAAATACTTAGAGGAGACCGGGCGCGTTCAGGGTGGTATGGCCATAGACAAAATGAAATACTTAGGAGTCAGTCTAACAAGGGAAGTAAAAGAGCTATACACTGAAAATAGCAGTACTCTGAAAAGAGATTGAAGTTGGTAACAGAAAATAGAAAGATAGCCCTTGCTCTCGGGTAGGAAGAACCAATATAGTGAAAATGGACATACTCTCAAAATTCTTATGCAGTTTTAAAGCAATCCCAATTAAAATATCATTAGAATACTTCACAAAACAATAGAAAACATTCCTAAAGTTAATTTGGAACCAAAACAGACCTAGAATAGCAAGAACACTTCTGGGCCATAAAGGCATGGAAGGTGGAATCAAAATAGCTGAATTGAAATTATACTATAGAGCTACTGTGATAAAAACAGCATGATCCTGGCAAAAAGCAGAGCTGTGGATCAGCAAAACAGATAGCATATGAAGAAACAAATCCAAACACACTCAGCCACTTTTTTTTTTTGATGAAAATCATGTTCACTGGATGAAAGATAGCCCCTTTAATAAATGGTATTGGAAAAACATGTCTTCTGTAGATTGAAGACTAAAACTGGACCTATGTCTCTCTACGTGCACTGAACTAAATTTAAAATGGATCAAAGATTTAGGTGTTAAAACAGAAAAAACTAAATCTCTTGGAAAAGACAATAGAAGGAATTCTTGAAGACATAGGTGTAGGCAGACACTTCACGAACAAACTCCAATTGCATGGGAAACACTAAAAGAGATCAACATCTGGGATCTCTTCTTATTAAAAGGCTTTTGCCCTGCAAAATTAATTGTCAACAGAGTGCAAAGACAACCACAGCGTGGGAAAAATTTTTTAACCATTTATTCCTCAAACTAAATTCTAATATCTAGAATATAAAGAATTTGAAAAACTAGACCCTCAAATTTAAAGACTCAGTGTAAAAATGGTCATCTAAGATAAATACACAATTCTCAAAGAAAGAAATGAAAACAGCAAATAAATATATGAAAAAATATTCAGTATCACCGGTCATTCGAGATATCCAAATTAAAACAATGCTGAGATTGCATTTCATTACAGAGGGAGTGGTTCTCATAAAAAAATCAACAAATAACAAATGTTGGTGAGGCTGTGAGGGGAAAAGGAAACCTACTCCACTGTTGGTGGAAGTGTAGAATGGTGCAACCACTGTGGAAATCTTGTGGAGATTCATAAAAGAACTGGACCTAGACATCCTATTTGACTCAGCCATTCCCTTTCTTGGTATTACCCAAAAAGAATTAAAAGAGTCATACAACAGTGTTATATGTGCACCTATGTTCATAGCAGCACAATTTGTAATTGCTAAAATGTGGAAACAACCCAAATGTCCATTAACCATTTGATGGATAAAAAGATGTGGTTTTTTTAAAAATATATAATGGAGTACTACTCTTACATAAAGAAGGGTGAACTTGAGAGATTTCTAGATAAATGAATGCACCTTGAGACTATACTCTTAACTGAAATAAATCGAACACACACACACACACACACACACACACACA